>NC_088983.1:43356929-43422852 GCF_963932015.1 Anas acuta | reverse complement strand
ACTCCAGAAACTATGCATTGATAGATTCACATATTGATTGCATTTTTCCAAGGATAGTAAGGGCTGAATAAAACTCACACACCCATATAGCATATGATTGTAACTTGACAAATCAAATTAAATATTTTGTAGCTCATTAAAGAAATCTGGAGTGGTTGTGAAACAACTAGGACATATGTGTTGTAAAGTGACTTAGGGAAAGTCAACATTAGTTGAAATGGAACAGAAAGGCAGTTGCATGCTGGAACTGCAACGAAAAGATGGTGGATTTTCACTGACACAGTTGCCACAAATACAGAAAATAACAGAACCAAAGGAGAAGGATGAGGTTAACACAGACATTTTTTATTAATCTGGAGTAATCATATGTACCCACTAATCATATGTAGCCACTCTAAGTTATTCCACAGGATAGACTAGAACCTCATCCCAGTTATCTTTCCCATCAAGTCCAAGAACTTTTGATTGCATACTGTATACTGAGCTCAAAACTTGATTAAATATTTCAAACAGGGCTCCACCCTGTTACTTAGCAACTTTTTCTTAGTGATTGAGAACTCTCGGGGTTTGAAATGTGCACCTTATTTCTAGTAAAAATGCCCAGCTTCACTTTCCAACCAGGAAATCTTATTCTAAAGAACAACCTGATATTAGAAAACTTGTATCCTTGAAACTGCAGAACACAGAGTCAAGCCACCAGTCACAGAAGTTTTTCCTAGTAAGCATGTGAGGGATGGGAAGCTGTCTTGTAAGACCGATAGACTCTGTTCAAAAACATCAGGCATTAACTTCCTTCTGATACACTTTTCTGTCCTTACATTTCTGTTTCAGAGTTGACCGGAAGAAGAAATTAAATGAAAAGGAAACGTTCCACATGGTGGAATAAAAACTCCAACTCTGCTGACCCTGATCCTCATTTTCTACAAAGAAATGCAGCTATTCCCCCTCAATCTCACAATACTTGCATTCAAGACCTTAAGTGTTGTAAGTATACGTATATGCATATAGTTCTTAGTCTTTGTAGTCCTGGCCAAGCTAACAGCCGGGAAAGATTCATCAGCAGTAGAAGAGTTGGAACTGAAAGCCATTGAGGTACTGCAGTGATTCCAGTCTTAATGAAAACACACTTTGAGGCACACTTCACTGTACTCTAGGCACTTTCTAACAAAAGTAGTAAACTCATCTTGTTTCTACTGACTTTTAGTAAATTGTCACATTTATCAGTGTTCCCCCCTGTATATGTTTAATGTAAATTTTAATCTTGATTGCAAGTCTTTAGATAAGTCCATCTGCCTGCAAAAGGTTATGAAAACCTATGGTTATTATTAGAGTCATCTGAAAATATCAGGACTAATGCAACTTTGGAAGGCTTCCTGCCCAGTTCACTAAGAGAAGCCAACGAGTACTTAAAAAGCTGTAATTTGGCAGTATCCAGACTCTGGAATCACAGGTCAAATCCCAGCATGATTCATTCAACTCTTCAGCTTTCCAAAGCACTTAATGGAAGTAATATTGGAACATCAGGATGAAACCTTGAAAGATCAGCACATTCCAACAATAAGTTAAAACATCTCCAAGAGTTCAGCCTTCAGGTATTGTACTGGTAGTCCTGGACAAAATTTCCATTCCAAATTTCAGTCTTTATAATGACCCTTTCTCCCTGTAGGACACTCCATTTGAATGTAGCTCATAGAAGCTCTGAATAAAACTGATCAAATACTTTTCACCCAAATAGTTGTATCTGCAGAATCGTCTTCAACTGTGAAGTGTCCTTTCCAGAAAGCAAAACAAACAAACAAAACAATCAGATCCTAACACACTTAGTTTTCTCAGGTAGACAAAAAACAACTTTGCTTTTAAAAGGAAAAAAAGTAGCTTTAAACCTACAGTTTCTGACAAGCAGTACTGCACTCTGGTTTTAGGTTGTCATATATTTTGCTTGATTACATTAATCATAGTAGGCATGCCTGTTTATTCAGAAATGACAAGATTAAGAAAGCCATGCTCTTTCATTGCTACTTGAAATGGGGATAACAGGATACTTTCTAATCAGTGTCTTAGTGGGTCAATGAACTGTCTGCTTTTCTCAAAGTTTATTCACAAGATAAAGTTAGAGGTGAGAAAAATAAAAGCTTTTGATGCCATTGAGTCTAAGTTACTAGCTCTGTTGATCTCTCATAGACACTTCAGATACACCGAAAGCTAAATAGCTCCCAAAGAAGTGTTACATTCTTGTTTTTACAGGATTCCACAGCTGTGATTTCTTTGTTTTCAAAGCATAAATACAGGTATGGAAAACATAAGCCACTGTGGAAAATGTTCTCCTAAAAGAGGATTGAAATTGCTAGAACAATGAAAGAGATTGTAACTGAATTATCATTTGTTAATGATTTTGCCACCCTGTACCTACCTTGCATTTAATTTCTATTCATAACTACAGCAAACTGGTGAGTTTTTTGTTTGTTTGTTTGTTTGTTTTGTTTTATTTCCCACCTTTTGTCCATACTGAAAATTCCCTATTCCTTTTTAACCATTGTTAAAATAGTTGGTCTTTTTAACCACAGTTGGAGTTCTTTAAATTCCATCTAAACAAGAAGAGAACAAAAAGTAAATCACCTCCACATTATTTAATTGTCAAAATAGAATAAGATATTTAGTTATTACATTGTACCTTAGACATACCTCAAACATGAAAAGGAAAGGCAAGGCAAAGCAAAGATATTCCTTCACATCTTCAAGGTCCGTTTTTTCACTTTTTCATCTTAAGTATGTGATATTGGTATTATTGATTTAATAATGGCCATCTAAAAACTTGTAAAAAATAAACTTTAAAACTTGTAAATAATATGTTAGTCTCAGGGCAGCTGGATGACAAAAATAATAATAATAAAAAAATTCTATGTCCCTTTCTGCAAGAGGTGAGATGATATAAAGTCACAGGACAATTTCAAGATTCTCTGCACTTTATCTTTGAAGCATCTTACATGCAGCTATACTATTCAAGAGGTTATGATATGATTCTTGCCTACTAGTTTATGATATTCCCATTACGCTAGAGGCTTTACAGGAACCAGAGAAATCCGTGTCAGTGCAATGCATAACAAGCAACCTACTTTCTCACTATCCTGTTGTCTCAATTTGTTTTTAGCACTTCATCCAAAGAAATAAAAGTGAAGTAAGCTAATAAAAGTCATTAAAGACAGAAGTTTGGTAACTACAGTCATTAACATATCCAAAGTTTGGTCTGTGTATTAGCACCACTGATGTGTAGCAAAGAGCACCTGTCAAAACAAAAGAAGAGCTTCACGCCTCACAAGTTTAAGCCCCAGGTAAGAAACTCAGCCTTGTAGATAGGCTGAAAAGGAGATGATGCAACCTGAAACGAAAAAGACTTGTAAGAGAGAAAATGAGATCCCTCTGGGTGCCAATAGACATCTGTTTGCCACGATTAAATCCTCTTTGTTTCATTAGGTACCTCAGAGCAAAAACAAACCACCAGATCAAGATAAAGAGCTTGCAACACATCTTTCTCTCTCTTTCCCTCCCCATCACAATTGTCACCTTTTTCATGGACAAGCTGAAAAGAAATGGCTTTGCTCAGATAAAATTGATGGGACCTCTGAGCAGGTGTACAAGACAGCTTTTGGCTTTAAAAAAGGGTGAAGCACTAATGTCAATGACCCGATCAAATGATAAGTATGCTGGCTTCCTTGGCTCTCTAATTACTATTATTTATTTTATTTTTTTTCTTGAGGAGCATATCTAGAAGTTGATGAAGCCTAGGCTAAGTCTTAAAGTCCTAACACTAATGGAAATTCATTGAAATGATGCTTTTCCTGGAAAAAGCAACCATTTCTACAGCACACAAGCCTAAGCAGAATTAGAAAAATGTTATAACTCTCTGGTTTGAACCTAATGTTTACTTCAGCAATTGTTTTAAATGTTATTGTTAATACAACATAGAGTTTCTTTATCTAAATAAAAGATACTTGCAGCATACTGGCTACATAAAGCTGACAGGAAATGCAGTCAGATAGGCATACATTTTAATTGTCTCTTTGAATGAGGAACATCATTTAGAGACATTTATTACCATCTACTGTATTGTAAAGTAATTACAAATGACTGCACAGTTTCTTCACAAACTGGTTTCTCCCACTGGAAAGAGTATAGTCCAATGAGGGAGTGACCATATCAAGTAATGACACAGTCTACATCAAAATAATAAACATTTCTTTGTATTATATTTTTTGTTGAAGTGGCAGGAGTTAGGGGAGCCACTGTTCAATGGCAATATGCTTCCTGTAATGATGAGATGCAAAGGTGAGTGGTAAAAATGAGTGCTGCTTTAGTACTGGCTGATTGTGAAAGAATAGAGTTAACAAGCAATTTGTGTTTAGGGCAATTATCTTTGTACTTCATAAAGTTAAAGGAGTTTACAAAGCTTCCTCCTCCCTACCCTGTTTACATTCCACAATTGATATGGCTGTACTTCCTCTAGTCAGTAAAATACATATATAGGACAAACATCATTGCTGAATTAGTATAGAACTAATTGCAGTAACAGTTTGTGTTATTGAAGTTAAACTGATACTCAGCTTAGGTATCCTTGATGAGGTGAGATAAGGGTTCACTCAGGTGCGGATACACAATACAGTTCGAGAAGAGAGAAGCTAAGCTAGTCTGATAATTACACTTTTTTGTTGATGACTTCCTCTCAATGAAAGAATAGGATTCCACAATTGAAGTATGCCTTACTGTGTTTATTTACACACATGCACAGACACACACAGCTGGCTGTAAACAGTTCTTGCTTTTTGACTTTGGAGCCTTTGCTGTAAGCACTGATAACTCACTCTGCCCTAAGCCTGTGTTGGATATCGTTACTATTTACTAAAAACCCTCAGGAACAGAGATGGATTTGGCTTAGTTCTTAATACATAGTCCTTAGAAGCTTCGCTAACTATGCTGAAAACAGCAGAAGATCATGTTGCGGAGTAAAAATTAAAAATAAAATGAAGAAATAAGAACAGAAGAGGAACCAAAAATTAGTTGAGAAAGGATAAGAAAAGCCTCAGCAGACTAAGCTGAGAAAGCCTTCTGTCTTGCATTGACTCAAACATTCAAGTCTGAAATTGTTTTTATATTTAATGACTCATAGATGTTTTAATCAATATATTCTCATTCCCTGAACACTGTATCCTAATACAGAAGATCTTAATCTTCTCGAGACACCTTTAGATATGTACTTTTTAGTAAAATAACAAAGAATCTTCCCTCTCTTCACTGGTGGTCTTCACTATGAGCTGTAGTGTTGTAGAATATAATTTCCCTGGATCACATAGGGATACTTCTGAAATGAGAACTTTGCTGTCAGTGAAACTGTTGCAACGATGCTGAATTATATCACTTTATCTTCCTTTCCATGAGACCAAAAGATGGGTTTTGCAACATTGCTAGAGAATGGATATTCAACAGCTCATCACATCAAATGGTGGGAATTTCAGCTGCAGATTTCGGCTCCTATGAAACTCTGGGCCATTCCAGTCTCAGACAATTAAAAATTTCACCTGTGCAATGACTTTTGTAGCAGACAACCACTTATAACCAGCTCTTCTGACTGCATCACTGCTGTATTGAGATCTAGAGATAAAAGTATTGAAGTGAAAGAAATGCAGCATTTTTTTTTTCATCATTATAATGTGATTTTTGTTGTCATTGTTTGTTTGTTTGTTTCACTTCCAGGGGAAAGAATAGATGTTACAAATTCTTAAATTGGAAACACTAATATCACACATGCATCTTTTTCTGCTCTGTTGCTATATTCACTCACACTCAGAAATCGCACTCAATTTCTTTGTACAAGCAGAAAATTTTAGACAATCCCTTCTTATGGCACTTACCTTTGACATATCACTGCCCTGCCACAGACTATTCAAAATTAAGTAAAAAAAAGATTAAATACTTCAATGGGCATAAAACAGTCATTACTTTTGAAGATGTGGAAACTGGCTTTTACATGGCAGCCAACACCAAATAACTTCAATAAAAATCAGATATTTTATTTTGTCCCCATAGGATAACCCAGCAGTTTGATATATTCATTTATTTCACATGATCCTGAATGGTGAAGGAAATCATCTAGTTTGTTTTAAAATTCCTATTTATTTCACTGAAGGGCTAGTTCATCTATAGAAATGAGCACTTACTCCTAGTGATGTTGTTTGTGTTGATATATTCTAGAGAAAAGGAAGTTTATGCAAAACACAAAATAAGAAAGAAAATACTGAAACTTTTTTAAAATGATAACCTTGTCAATCATTAAAGAAAAAGAAATGCATCTCAATATTTGTATCAATATTGTATACAAGAAAAAGTTTTTTGGGAGGGAGGAGGGGGAGGAGGAGAGAGGAAAGATGAAGAAAAGGGCACTGTATTAGCTAAATATTTTACCTTACAACATCAGTCATTTCCTACTCAATAATACTGAAAGGGTCTAATTTATAAGTTTTTCCATTTCCCTGTTATGCTGGTTTGTAAGTTCTGACATTGCTACTGGTATGTTAATGAGAAGCTAGCGTTCCATTAAGAGTAAACCATATGCTCTACCGCATACTGTGAAAGAGAAAGCATATAATGTGACTGTTGCCTTAGTAACACATTAATTCATTTTGTCAGTGTTGGCACAGATCATTTCATTTATAAGAAAACAAGTATAATAGTTTACCACATCTATAATATTTACAGTGTTTCTGTTACAAAACAGTGACAAAATGAGTTTAAAAAATAGAGTTGGGATAGTATTATTAAAATATGGAATTTGTGGTAAAAATGTTCCCATACAAATTAAAAATAAGATTGGTGTAAAATTTCTTTTCACATTTTAACACCAAACTGTTTGCTTTTTGCATATTTGTATTCCACTAATAATATGCATAAAAATATAGTCCATGAAAAACACAAGTACATTAGCAGTTTTTAATGAATGCTAAACAAAATATTTCATACAACAGTTTTGTTAAATTACAACCATTACAACCTAATCGTATGTTAGTGTGTTACTCATAACAAAGCTAAACATTTATCTCTTTTTATCTGCTCTTCCAGATGTTTCTTAGTATTTTAACCCTGTTAAAATACTGGAATTCAAGTATTCTGCTCTGTTAAGTGATCATATATTACATTTTATTCATTGAAGAAGTAGTTACAATTAGATGTACCTACGTAATAAATGTGTATTACATGCTTTAGACAGAAGTGATGTTTAACATGAATTCAGATACAGCAAAGATTTGATAAGGAAAAGAAGCAGAGAAGGAGGACAGGTAATTCCTGGTATTAAAGTCCACACCTGCAGAATGGTATAAACCCTACTTATTCTTAGGATGGTCTACACCTGTAAATACATGTTTTTAACAATGTTCTATATGTGTAATGCACAACTAGTGCTTAATACCAAAATAAATATCACATTTTAGATATCACTGTCATGAAAAAATATTTTTCTAGTACAACTACTCTCTTTTGCACACACCCCTAACAAACACTTAATAAGTTATCAGCAGTTTACAGCTCTTCAGTTATTTGGACTAATACGTGTCCTGTAAAGGTTCAGTACAATTTGATTCAATATTACAGTATGGATAGTGGGCCAATTTACTCTCTTAAGAACAAAGAAGAAATCTTTCTAAAACTGTGCTGAGACCATATTTAACAAATCTGTAATGCTGTGGTGTTTTGTGGTTGTTGTTGTTGTTGTTGTCATTGGTTTGGTTTTGTTTTAAGAGAATTTAGTTTAACAGAGTTATGGAGCTTCCACATGTAACTCAGGAATCATTTCTACTAAATCCTATTAAGTCTTATGAACAACATTTCTAAGGGAAATTTTAAAAGAAAAATTACTTTAACATAATGCATAATAAATTGCTCCTGGAATACAGTCAGAACAGAATGGGTGACAGAAAATAACACTGAAACATTTTATACAATTTTGTACCATACCTACTTAATCTTTTTATTTTTATTTTTAAATTCAATTTATTGAAGAATAAAAATAATCTGTAAAGTCTGCAATAAGACCTCTTTTAGCTGTACACACTTTATCCATTAAAATTAATTTGTCACCTGTAAAACTAAATTCCATTTCTAGACTGAGATATTAATGCTGTTGGTTTCTTTTTTTTTTTTTTTTTTTTTTTTTTTTTTTTTTTTAACGTTCACAATTTGGTTAACTGAAATTCAAAGACATTTTGGATGAAGAAATTTATGTCTTTATTTTCTTAGCTTCTAAATTAAAATAGCACAGTGGAAACTGGATGTCATACAAAATAAGATCACATGGGAACACTAAAAACCTGATATTTTTTAAGACCACATTCAATAAAGAAAAACACGAAGGAGAGGGTTACAGAATTCTTATGGGAGCTATATATCTTCATTTGATCCTGTGACTGTCATCAGATTTTCTTTCATTCATATCATAATCAGTCATATCACATCACTAGTATAAGTGCTGGGAGGATTGGGTCCGTAATCTCATCACGTATATACAGGAACAAGAAAAAGAAAAACGGAAAAAATGAAATAAGAGAAAAAGTGAGTAGTGGTGACTACTCAAGGGAATTCTCTGCCTAATGTATTAATATAATCTCATTTACTTTCTGATGTCATTAGTACTCTGAACTTTTGGAAAACTTGGAGTCTGTCAGTTCTGTAATGAATTCAGAGAGACTACTGTAGTCAATTAAAATGGGTAAAACCAATTCATTGTTGATTTAGTCTGTTTTTCTTTTGACCTAAATATTCAAAACATTTTTTGTTATCAGACACAGTGCTCTGTAATCTCTTTAGGTGTCTGTGCATATTTTACAATTGCTATGAAAAAGTTATATGATTAGGTACGATTTGAAACACACTACATAATAGCAAATCACCAACATAACCCTTCATGTAAAGGTCATTATTTTCAGTAGAAGCAAATGAGAGCCTAAATCACATGAATAAAATTTCACTAGCTGCACCATATCACCACAAATAAATGTTTGAACATTGTCATACATACATACATTTTGTTTCATACAAAATCATGGTCATGGCGCTCTTTTCACTGTTGTTACTGTGACTCACTTTGTACAAGCCAAAGCTACTATGTTGAAAGATTTGCATAAATGTTTCTGAAGATAAAGGCTGCTTTTTTCAATAGCGACCAAATTTTAGAACTGAGGTTTAGGTATCTATACTAAACAATATTTGAGAAATCCTCTTTTCCAGAAGCTTTTCAGCATACATGTTCAACAAGCAAAGAAGTCTCAGTATGACTAATCAAATGGTAGACTGTCATGTGAACCTAGACCTGATCTTTTCAAGAACGTGGACATAAAAAGTCCTATATTTCTTCTGGGAATCCCACATTTCTTACCTCTAGTCCTCCTCTAGTTCTCCAAAAGGCAGGTAAGGACGATTTTAATGTCTTATTGCTTTGAAGGCAGCACACAACACCTAGCTGGGTAACTAGATGGAATGCTGCCTTCTGCTGAGCAGCTGATGCTAAAATCATCCAGTTCATCTCCATTAAATAAATGAATAAATGAACTAGCTCTGTCTGGACACTTTTGAAAATCTGTGTCAGAGAATTAAATTTTTACATTTCTCATTTAGTCAATAGCAAACAGAATTTTCACCCAGTATGAAATACACTGCAAATTCAGATTGATGCTCTAAGGTTTAGATACAGATGCATGTTTAACTGGATAAACCAGTGTCCATCTCCCCACTTCAAGCTGCGTCTTAAATGCATTCACTGCTGAGCAATACATCCATTTACTTAAGACTATATGTTCCCTGCTAACCTCTTTTAAAACACTGTGGATTTGACACCAGATCTTACTATATGTATTCTGTGTGTGTGTAAAAAACCTGGTCTAATCACACTCATTCCTGGTGAAGTAGGATGAACAAAAACAAAAACAAAAACAACAAACTAACTAACAAACAAAAAACCCACAAGATTTGTATCATATTCTCCAGGGAATTTGTCTCCAGTGACCTGAATACTGGTGACTACCAATCAAAAAATGAATTCAAATAATGTAAAACTCTTGAACACAAAGGTACAAACTATTATACTAACCAGTAATTATTATGTTAATTGTTGGATGCACATCAAGCCACATTCATAGTTGAAAAACTTTGGTGGCTTACTCCAGCATTGGCTTTACTATAATATGACACTTATGTGTGAATCACAGTACCAAAGAAAACAGTAGCACTGTTGCTGCATGTCAGGCTGGATAGGAGCACCAACTACAGAAGTTACTATAAGAAGAGACTCTATCTCTTAAGACAACTCATTTATTTTCAATCCATCTCTACCACTGCTTTTGTCCAGAGCTCATTTACAAGATTAGCAAATAATAACAAATAATAAAGAAAAGGGAAATTGCTAAAATAGGAGAAAGAATCTTACATATAATGTGTAATGTTAAAAAGTTTAAAACCTATTGTCCTCTAGTCAATGGCAAAATGTCTAGCCTGTGACAAGACTTGCAATATGTCCATAACAGCATGTAAACACAGTACAGCTAGTCATATCTGGCACACAAGCATTTTAACTTGCTTCTGACAGCCAGCTAACCAGAAGCTTATTTAGATTTAGGGGGTGGTGGTGATGAGTCTTTGGCACTTGTAGAAATAGTAGCCTAACAACT
Source organism: Anas acuta (assembly GCF_963932015.1). NCBI lineage: Eukaryota > Metazoa > Chordata > Aves > Anseriformes > Anatidae > Anas > Anas acuta. Next base: position 43,412,146 of record NC_088983.1, on the reverse strand, counting down.
TGTAATACATATAATTACTCTCTGTATCCCCTGGTCAGCATATCTTCTGATATGCAAATTAGATGGAGCAAGCAGATGTATAACCTAGGAAGCATTCCAGATTCATCTTGATAAAGTATGGTATTCATACTGGGCAGGGTTCCTTTCTATAACAATGCCACCAGCAACACCAAAAATATGTTAAAAAAAAAGCTATTGGCCATTTTCAGGGGATACAGTCTCCATGGAACATTTCAATCCACCTGCCATATAATAAGCAATATTATTTATCATCATCATGCTAAGGTGATAAAAACATAGGCAGAGATAATAGAAACTGAAAACATAAAGAAATTGATAATGTTTGAGAATTTAGCTGTGAGAAACTAGGGGAAGATGATGTTGACTGTGAAGAACTTATGGCTACAGAAGCTACTTTCTTATGCATTCGGAAGATTTAGAGATCGTTCTTACCTACCTACCTACTTGCCTTTATCTCTCCTGCACTGAACCTATTCCAACCTCCAAGCAGGTGACACTAGGTGGCATAGAAATTAATAAAAAAAATATTTTTTTCTATCAGATTTACCACAGACATCTTATTTCTTAGTCCAAAAAATAGTCATGAAGCACTTAAAAAGCTAATATATTTTCTTCCAGTCTATACCAAAGCTTACTGGATACCTTTGGGTAATTTAGCCAACTTCTAAATTAGTAAAAGTGGACATAACCCATTTCTGTTCTCACTTGTCCTTACATCAGTATAGGTATTTATTTATTCTCTATTCATTAATTTATTTGGAATGTTGCTGTTGGAACCAATGGCTTCATTTTGTGTTCTCTCATGGCAGTGATTATGTTTGGTGAAGTAAAGCTTGGCCATATTTGGTTTCATGAACACTCTGAATATAGTAAATCTGCTTGTAATTTAGGAAACCTGATGATTTGGCATATTGTCACACAGCACAGATCAAACTCTTCTTCTCTTAAGATTAAGTTGTTGACACAGCTATGATGTCTTTATTAAGACATGGTTTTCACTGTTTAATGATGCATTTCAGATAATATAACAAATCAAATCAGTACTCAGTGTGAATGTTGCAAGCTGTTATTCACTAGGTATACTATCGGGGCATTGTAAAAGACAGGCAATTTTTAATTAACTCATGGAAAAACAGTATTTTTGTGCTTTTGGCCAGGTTCCCCAAATGGAATTAAAATGTGAGGTATAATTTTTTATTTATTTATGCATTTATTTTATACAGTAATTTGTGTTATCCTGGTAAGTTAAAGACTCACAAATTTGAGATTGTTTTTCAATATAGAAATTTTTATCAAAATAGTTGTTACAAAGTAATTTCCTCAACTAATTGCTGAAATATTTCTGGATGCATTCAGTCAATCTTATTTAACTCACAATAAAATTAAAGCCTTTAAAATTGTTTTAGATTAAAGGTTTAATGTTCCCATGGAAAAATATTAAATGTGGATATCCTGATAGAATAATTTATTTTGTATTAGTGCATGCAGGGTTTGGTTAAAATATTTCTAATGTGAGCATGAAATGTATATATTTATTGACCTGATATAATTTTTGATGAATGTCCCACTGGCTTGTGGGAACTGAGGTGATAAATTACATTCTTTGTTACCAGGCTATCACATTCAGTTCAGTGGGTAATGACTTATTCTGCTACCCTTACCTTTCCAAGTTCCAAAATTCTTAGTTTTCTTAACAACTGATAATTCTGAGCCATTGACTTCACCCCATACATCTTGAGAATTTTAAAATGGGACGGCTGATCTTGACCTTCTTTCAGAAATGTTACTACAGCAGACTGGGACAAGATTTAAACCAGAGGAACCATTCTGATGAAAAATTCCAACTGTGTGAATAATGCATATGGAGTAAAGTGCATACTTAGAAGTTGGAGCATTCTCTAGGCATTCTACTGGCATTTCAAATGAAATTTTCAAATTATTTTACATTAAACTTATAAAATCTAGCAGAGGAAGTTTAAACACTGCCATACAAACAAACTGTATCTTATCCGTTTAGGTGACAAAAGGAGAGTAAATTCAGTAATTTTGTCACAGCCTACAGAGAAATGATTTTTTAATATATATACAGGTATTTGTTAGAGAAAGAACTAATAGGTTGTAATCAGTGCAAATAGTTTTGCAGTTAAACTAAAATAAGGAAATCAATTTCAGTTAAATTTACCAGTCTTTCTATAAGCCTTTTTGTAGTCCCACAATGTTTTTATTTATTTTAGGTACAATTTTTATGATATCGAAATTCTCAACATTGCTTTCCCTCTGATCTTTTGGTCTTGTCTGTATTTCTAAGTTGTTCTTTAAGTAAATTGAAATTATTTATCATACATATCTTATGATGTCTTAGAATTTTAAGGCTATGTGAACTTACAGAAAAAGTCAGAAATAATATTGCTTCCTCTAAAATTCAGGCTTGAGAAACAAATAGAACAGACTCCATGCTTAAAAGAAGCCTGCTAAAAATAGCAGTTTGATCTCTGAAATTGCCGTTTGCTTATTTTCTGTTATGACTTCAACATCAGTTGGCTGAACTAATGTACTAGATATTGAAAATAGTAACATCAAAGGAAAAAAGTGCTTGCATTTTTGGAGATAGTCACCAGAGGGCATTTATGGACTAACTCAAAACATATTTCTGCATTCAGTGTGGGAATTCTGAGAAATAAATATTCTGAATTATGCCATATTCATATGAAAACTAAAGCACTACTAAAACAAGGAAAGTTTTTATTAAAATTAATTTAAAATTTGATTTAAATTTAGAAGGAAGGAAGAGATAGAGATGACCAATATATTTTTGTTTGTTTGTTTGTTTTGTTTTGTTTTGCTTTAGAAATACTTTTATATTTCAGGTAGTATGACTTTTCACATGACTTCTGAAAAAATACAACGAGAAAAGAAACGGGAGAAAGGAATAAACAAAATTTGATTTCCTTCAGCATTTTACAAATATGTATTTAATGTTTAGTTGGAGATGGAATCTAGTTCTTTGTAAGACTTGCAACTGAATAAAATTAATTTTTTAAATATGGTTTCATCTTTTGTGAAAGACTATTTAATGCTATTAAATAACTGCCTTTCAATGAACATTATAATAAATATTCCAATAAAATAATGAAGACTTTGTAGAAGTGGTTAGAGATCCAGCAGTAAGATTTGATGTGATATTCCAAGTGTAGGGCTAGGTCCAGAAAATACATTTACTTAAACACGTGTAAAATCAAAATTAAACAATTTTTGTTATAGACTTCTGTGGATTGTCAAAAAATTCTGTTTTTCATGTATGCTATATTTTAGGATGAAATAACATTTTAAATGTATCTTGTTCATTAAAGAGAATGTCTTTTTGGCCATGTTTTCCCCAGAACAGAGATCTTGCCATCATGAACTTCATAAACCACAAAATAAAACCTGAAAAGTTATGTATTAGACAGGAAACCTTATACTGAAAGCTCTAGGTTTGATGGTAGTAACCAAAATTGTGGCAGCCTGATTCTAATCTAGACAATTATAAGTTTTAGTTTTTAGAAAAGGAGTTACACAGAAATAAAATGAAGGATGAAAAAATGAAAAACATGAGCAAAACTAACAGGAAAAAAAAAATCAGTACAAATGGTCTCATTGGTCTCATATCTGCACTCACATGAGTCTGGGTGAAGTTATCTGGACACAGTGAATACCACAGTGGAAAATTTTTTTTTTTTTTTTTTTTTTTTTTACAGAGATCACAGGTATTGATAATAATATATTTTAGATTGAAACCTCATTGAAAGAATTACTTTATATATAGCAGCAAAGATTTATTTATTATTTTATAACACTCTCTTTTTCACATTTATTTTTTCATTTGGAAAATCTTATATTTTGTTTATTGCAAAGTAGAATTTTCATATTCATATGTAAGCCAATGTTTACAGATTGTAGTCCAGCTGAAGTTCAAAATTTTTCCACACCTTCCATTTGGCACACAATTCCATGGTATAATTGTGCTATAGTAGTCCAGTGCCATCATGTGATATTTTGAGTCCCCTCTTTCATCCCTCGAGAGTGAATACAGATATTCCTCAAAATGTTCTACATTGGTTAAAACTATTTTAACTTATATAATGTTAATCAGATCTTTCTAATTCAAAAGAAATCACAATAAATATGTTTATTGTTAATCAGAAATGCAAAATTATAAAAAATCATAAAAGCTTTTAATTGCAGCAGCAGTTTGTCTCTGTGAAATTTAGAGTTAAGGTATCTAATGCCTTGATGTTCAGGTGAATCACCCTATTAGAACATTGCATAAAATATGTTTGAGAATAAGAATATGTTTGACAATGCCCAACTTTACTATTTAACCCTGTAGGTTCAGGTCTCTTCAGCTGCTGTTTCAGTAATAAAAAGAGCTACCTTGTGTGGCTACCTTGGATGTTTCCTCCAGGATGACTACAGACCAGATAATCTGCAGTGTTGTATTTAAACTAGAATTCTGAATTAAAAATATCTCCTGTAATGTATAAAACAACTCAAATCACTGACTGCCACAATTGCATTACTGGTAGCAGAAAATAGACACAATTTCTTAAGTGTTTTCTTGATCACTATACATTTTATTGACAGAGATTTTACTTGAATTTTATTTAAATTACTCATATTCAAAGTATTCTTGGCATACTGACTGGAGCCTTAATACTGTAATATTTTTTTCAATAAATAAATTAATTAAATAAAAATGGACATGAAAGAGTTGATCTTTTCTTTCTTTGGCCACAAAAACTTGCAGAGATATGAATTATATACTAGTCTCTTATTTACTTCTCTGAATGTTGTGTGACATCTCATGGGAATACAGATTATATATGATAACTGTTTCAGAGTAACTAAGTTAGGAATATCATATATGTATGTATACGTATGTGTAAAATTATATATACCTATATGTGTATGCATTGCCACTCTGAATACATGCAGAAAAAATTTCAGTTGGTATTTTTTCTTCTTCACTATGCAAATCTAAGAGGACAAAGATTCACAGACTAAAGAAATAGACATATTTTTTTCAGATATTTTTAACTGCTTTGATTCTTTATAAAATTTCTTAAAATTAATAACGTTGTCCCAGACTATTTGTGCCAACAAGAGTTAAGCACACTGTTACAGGACCTTGAATAAAAGCAATCATCAGGGAAATCAACTCATAAACAAAATTCAGTTATTACCAATGTCAGAAGAAAAACTTGAAATTACTTTTTTTTCTGAGACATCTGTGACATAACTAAGCTTTTTATTTTTTATTTATGCACTGCAATGTTTTTCCTACATGTATATATGTATATATTCATTATTTAAGCTCTACTATCCTCCTTCCTCTCTCATCACAACTGGCAGTGATGAGCACTTATAGCAAGAACAGAATAACACCAATGAAATTGTTCAAAGAGAGCTAGGGCAGGCTCTGTGGTTCAGAAAGAAAAGGTAAAGTGTAAAGCTTGGTGTGGAGGAGAAATGTGAATAGAATCAGGAAGAAAGCATTGAGAAAACAGAATTTAAGAGTCTCAGGACAGTGAAAGATGACAAATCATAAAGAGACAGAAGAGTAGGGGAAAAGAGAATGTAGAAGAAGAAAAATGAAAGACCAAGGGCTTCTAGTACTCTATGAAACAGTTGTGGTTATTAGGACAAAAGAACAGTGCAGAATTTCTCCAAGCCACTGCACTTGTACAAAGCAATCATCACACACATTCTCATGTAGAAATGTAGTAGGTTATCTTAATTGATTATCTTAACTGTAGAGGCATGATAACAAGAAAACAAGCAAAAGAGGTGTGGGATTGATAAAAGAGAGAATGAGCAGTAATGGAAATGAACTGTTAAACTAATTGATTACCAGTTTTCCCTAAGACTTGTGTGGGATATGATGCCACTTAACATTTTCATTAATAACTGACATAAAAATAAGTTTGGTTTTGAAATTTGCCAATGACACAAAACTTAGAGTTATAATCAAAATATTATACAGAAAGACATCAAGATACTAATAAGTGAAATTAAAGAAATACTATGAAATGTGTATGAGACATCATCTGGAAAAATTAGAGGAAGAAAAAAAAAGTTAGATTTAATTGATTCCTGTTCTTTGTCAAGAGATATTGAAGAAAGTAAATGCTATCTGTAACTTTTTAACTCCAGAATAACTAAGGAAATTCCAGGAAAGCCATGTAATTTTTAACACCATTGCACAAGAAACTTGTAGGGTTATTTTACTACTGTAGGTATTTCTGGTCATCCATAATCTCTGAAGATGAACTCATACTGAAACCAGAGAAGGTAAGAGGATGACTGGGGTGGGTGTTACAGGAACACCCACAGGAATTAATAAAGATTGCCGTGGTTATTGTAGACAAGAAGTTCACATAGATGTCCCAGCCAACTCAGGACCACGTGAGAACATAAAGAATGCTTAGATGGTTTTAAAGGCGTGATAAATATACACAATACTTGTTTGTGTGGTGGTGGCATGTTGGACTCCAAAATCTCAAAGATCCTTTCCAGGAAATATATCAGTAACAGAATACAAACATTGGCACCAAAGGAGACAGTACGTATATAGGCCTGCAGGTTAACATCATCCATCAAGTTGGACTTGTGCAAAGCATTTGACACTGGTGTCCATGATGTTCTTGCCTCTAAATTGGAGAGACATAGATGGATGGACCACTCAGTGGATAAGGAATTGGCTGGATAGTCACAAAGTATTGCAGTCAACAGCTTGCTGTCCAGGTGGAAACCAGTGATGAGGGGCACTCCTCAGGAGTCAGTATTGGGACTGGTGCTGTTTAACATCTTCATCATTGACATGGACAGGGGGATTGAGTAAATTTGTAAATTTACCAGTAAATTTGCCAGACACCAAGCTGTGTGGTGTGGTTGACATGCTAGATGGAAGGGATGCCATTCAATAGGACCTTGAAGGGCTTGTCAAACTATATCCTGGGATGCATCAAAAGACGTGTGGCCAGCAAATTGAGGGAGATGTTTCTCCCCCTCTATATTACTCTCATAGGAGTATTCTACTGCATTCAGCTCTGAAGCCCCCAGCATAAGAAGGACATGGACCTGTTGGAGCAAGTCCAGAGGAGAGCTGGAGATCAGAGGGGCTGGAGTACCTCTCCTGTGAAGACAGGCTGAGGAAGCTGGGGTTGTTCATCCTGGAGAAGAGAAGGCTCTGGGGAGACCTTTCCAGTAGCTAAAGGGGGCCTACAAGAAAGCAGGAGAGAGATGCCTTTGTCAGGGCAAATAATGTAATATTACATATTATGTAATATGTAATACGTAACTCCTAGTAGTATGACAAAGAGTAATGGCTTTAAAGATTTAGATTATATATATGGAAGAAATTCTTTACTATGAGGTTGGTGAGGCACTGAAACAGGTTGCCCAGAGAAATTGTGGATGCCCCATGCCTGGACATGTTTAAGACCAGATTGGACGGGGCTTTGAGCAACCTAGTCTGGTGGGAGATGTGCTTGAGCAACCTAGTCTGGTGGGAGATGTCCCTGCCCATGGCATAGGTTGGAACTAAACGATCTTTGAGGTCTCTTCCATTCTATGATTTTCCCTTTTTTAGTTTATTAGCTTGTGTTTGTTATATGGATATATGTAAACAGCATAACTGAAACACTTTCTAAGACATGAAACAATCCTTTCTCTCATCTAAATCCTTTGCTTAGAGGAAACACTCTTGCAAATTGTGGTATTTTTTTCTAGACTTGCTCTAATCTCCACGGTTATGCCACTCCACCATCACCATTAGAGAATTATGGTAGAATAAGAGGAATTTCACTGTAAGAAATAAGGATTTTTAATCCTAAATTAGGATTTGTATTTATATTCATTGAAATAAATATTTTAAAATAATAGTGAAATAGTATGAACAGAAAAAAAAATTGGATACTGTAATTTATGACTTCATAGCTGACAGATTGGCTGACAAAGATTGGTGATGCTATGGATAATATATCTGATCCCATCTGCGGGGAGAAAAACACTTTGAATGGCAGCTTTGGAACCTCTCTGCTAGACAAAGGTAATGGCAGAATGTTAAAAACATCTGAGGGTAAAGTGGTGAGATAAGCAAGTAAAAGTCTTAAGTGAAGTTATTTTCCTCTTAGTGAGGAAACCAACAAATTATTTTTTTTAGCTTTATCCTGTAAAATCTGTCTATGAAAAAGAGATATAAATTAAATTTAAAGAATTTTGAATGGGCTGATTTGTTTGATAGTGATTCTCACCCAGTGGGTCAAAGTGAGACTAATACATTCACAAAATAAATCACAAACTCCCAATTTTTTTTCATCTGTGATGAATTTCATGAATTTAAAGGTATTAATGGACAATTATGAGTACAGAAGCTCTGAAATAAGTCCCCTGGATTTTGCTACAGATTCTCTTGTAGTAAGTTGCACTGATGGCAGAGGACATCCCAGACCTCCTGGCATTGCTGCTACAGAGGTAAAAAAATACACAAATTTCTTAAACCTACAGTCAAGGTTGCTGGAATTTCTCTGCAGACACCCTGTGTGTGGTGTGCAAATCTCCTAACATCCAATCTGTAAACAGTTGTCGAGGCAAGGCTTATGTTGTCCTCTGTATTCCTTTTTATAGCAACACAACACAAAACATCAGAGCTTGTTTGGAAGTGCTCAGACTTGTGATATGCAGAGCACATGCCTTTGCTTGTCAGCATCAGTTTCCCAATACATAAAGCATGATTAAAATATTTATCTGATGAGAATGATTGTAATGTGCAAAAACTTCCTAGCTTCCATTGTCCACAGAATTCATTATGATTTTTAAAAACTCACAAGTATGAAAGGATATATTTTTAACATTTCTGGAAATAACCACATCATGAATAATGAAATTTCATTACTTTGGAAATGTCATTATATTCTTCTAAATCAATTGCAGATTAGAATATTGATTTTCTATTGTTGTTGAAAGCAAGTAAGTAAAGCCTTCCTCATGAATACGTTGGCCAGTTCTACTGTTTTAGAAGCAGTGTTAGAAGCATATGAGTTATAAAATAACATTGCTTTAACATTCAAGGCTGCAATGATAACAATTAATACTTCCTACAAGTACCTGACATTCATTGCAAGTACCAGCAACATTAGTTACATTGTTAAAGGTTCCTAATAAGAATGCTTCTGAGATAGACAAGATGCATGATTTTAGATCAGAATGTAATATCATTTAAACCTGGATTTACTTGCCACCATTTTTTCCTGGCTTCTCCCTCAAATGGTGCTTTGCAGAGACTATTTTGGAACCCACAATGTTAACTATTCATTGGAATGTGCTGTACAAACTTAGAAACACGATGAATGTTATTTTAAGCCCAAGCATTTAAAACATGTCTGTTCTGTGTTTAAATGTCAGAACAAAGCATATTACAGGAAAAACACCTACAAATGCAAAAATGTAATAAAGCCACAAAATATGGGTTAAAAATTTCCATATTTGATCTGGGTAGCAAATTACAGAGAGAGCAAAAACCCCCTACGCATAACTATAGCTGCCAATTCTGGATCTTCCAAAAAGCAAGGGCAGGATACCAAGTACATGATTCTGCCTTGTGCCAAGCAAGCATCTATGAAAATGTCACCTTTATGCAAGTGAAACACAAAACGAGTAGAATCTGCCCTTAAATGTGAGGAGGAAAATGTTCTGAAAATAAACAAAATGCTTTTTACTGCTAATTAAAACATGAATCAATAAATATTTTCAAAGTTAAATAATACTGTTCCTCTCAAGCTGAGCACCAATCTGCTGGGCTCCAGCCAGGAGAGAATCTTTTCTAGCATAGTTACAAACAACTGATGAGTGGGGTGGAAAACAGAAACATGAATACAACTTTCACAGTAATTCAAACAAAACTGCATGACTTTCAAGTATCAGTTAAAAGGTTCTTTACCCTTTCCACCTCTTTGTATAGTGGTCAGTACATTGCTGGGGAGATAATGACCTACAGCGAGCAATCAGATTACTGGAATTAAGATGTCAGTTTCAAAATAAACACCAGTTGGTTCAACAAAGCCTGCAGCTAGGATTATGTCAGGGCTGGGAAGACATTTAAAACCCAACTGAAGCAGAGTTACTGTTTCTGAACAGAATACATACTATAGCATCCTACTTTACTGTAGACTTACCATACTGCTATTACAGATTACCTGAAACTGACTGCTTAAACTAGTCTAGGTAGATGTTCAAGATACAATCCTTATTTTGGCTGCTGACTCCTATCAGATTTTTTTCTCTTGTCCTCTTGGACTTGAAATCTTTGGTTTTCCCACAAGCATTTATTTCACAAGTGGGACTGATTAGAGAAGCTGATCCCCAATGACTATCATGTATGTCATGTTGCTTTGTGTGTTGATTATTGGATAATATTCACAGCAGAGGTGTAGCAAGGGCAATAAAAGTCGCTTGAATTGTTGAAAAGTGGTTACCAAGACTTCAGAATTGAACCGATGACTCTTACTGATTGCTCAGGAGGTAAACCACATCATTTTTATTTTTTTTTATTTACATAAGGATTTAGTTTAATCTGACAGTACTCAAAATCCTGTGAAAAGCATCCTCAGACAAATGCAAAACATGAGGTTTCTTTGTTTTCTCTCTTGCACTTATTCTGAGCAGAATAAAAAATTTAAAAACCTGCAGAAGTCCCCCAATTCTCAGAAGAATGGAAAAGGTTGGGAAAAAATGCCTGAAATGTGAGAATATTAAGCATCACTGCACTTCTTAATAAAATCCATTTGGTTCTGTTTCTGTCTTATACCATTAAAAAAAAGAAAAAGTCATGGTATGTTTTAAGCAGTGCTGTAACATTAAGAAGACAAAGATTCATTGAAAAAAATGGTGAGGACCTTTTGCTAAGGTTCTCACTGACTGCATATATGTCAAATGTAAAACTGAAATGGCCTACCATGTTCACAGATATGCAATGATCCTACAAAATACCAGCTGACAGAGATCTTATAGTTGAATATCTGAGTAAGCAGTTTTAAATTTAAATGTAAATTCTGTGATTTACAGGTTCTACTTGTCTGTTAGGTCTAAAGTGTTAGGTTTTATATACATGTACACAAGTGACCCCCTTGTGACTCTACACCCCAAAGGGTTATTGTATACCAGATATTCTGGAAAAAATTATTGCATTATTTTTATGTCCATTGCACTATGCAACATCAAGTAGTGGACACGGTACAGTAAATTTCCATCCTAAATATTCAATAGACTAGTATGACTGCATTATAGCTCAAACAGTCTTCAGAGTCACTGCTGACAGTGTTTCAAGTATCTGGATTTTATAACAGCACTGATGGATGTTTTAGGACTACCTACAGTACTTGAATTTTTAAAGTTATTTAATCAAAGTTAACAAGGAAGCTATTTCTAAGTCTTATTGCCAGGCACAGGCTGAAGTATTCAGTCCTGTTAAGAGATACTGGACAGATTTCTGCCAAGTACAGGAATGCTCCGATCACAGTCTGGGTCTGGCCAAGGATTTACCCAGCCCATGCCTATATCTGATCTCTGCTTTCATGAAGACTGTCTATTCTGGACTCTTACACTGCATCACAGCCTTCTGCTCAGTCATTCTGTCTTGGCTGTCTCAGTTTTGCCTGCCTACAGTTCTGCTACTCCTTTGTGAATAATGTGGGAGTATATATATGTGTGTGTATATTATATATATATATATATATTGAAGCACTTGGACGATGGATTTTGCAGTACTTTGATGGTGAGTGCTGGAAAATACTGTGCAGTGTGGGGAGTCAGGTGGTATAGGAATAGGAAGACCAGTCAGTGGTAGCAGTAGTATTTCTAGTTGTGGTGGGGTAATGGCACAATGCAGGTTGGGAGACCCTATGCTGGCTTTCAATTCTGGAGGTTGTGCAACCTCTGCTTTGATGTAGCTAACAGCACTGAATAGGTGACAGCCATACAAGAGCACTTAGTAAGGTATGATGGATGGGAGACTGCGTGTCCCACCATTTGAGAGTCCTAATCATTATTCCAGTCTACTGTTATATGAACATGACTAAGGTATATTGACATCTAAATAATTAGATCTATTAGTGAAATCAAAGATGATGCTTGCTTTCACACTGCAATTGTTTACATTCCCTTTTGTGGTGAATCGAGGCAGGATGCAAAGGGGGTTGCATAAGCATAATATAAAGAATAGTAGAAGTAAGAGCAGAAGTAAGAATGGAGAAATAAGAGCCACTGTTAGTGTTGCATGATAGTAGGGGTAGGCTGATAGAAAATAATTGTAGGAATATGGATATATTATTAGAAAGAGTACTACTCTGCTTCCAGCTGCATCATTTCAAACATACTTGATCACACTTTCCTCTTACTGTCTTTTGTGTTTAAGCATAGGGCACAGGCATATAGATAAATATATAGATATATAAGCCTACTGCTCACTCTACCCTTTTCCTTGCTGTTATGTACACTACATGCATGCAAGAACATGGACCAGAACACCACATTTTGCATCACTTCTTATGTAATATGCAGGGAATATTTTACAATTCCCATATGACCGTTCATTATTTAGCATTAGTACTTTACCTTTTGGTGCTTTATTTTCATTTACACATTACTTCATTTCACCCTTCTAAAATAGGTTCAGAGAATGAAGTGTGATCTGATGGATAATCTAAAAGCTGGAAATGGAAAGCCAGACTAATTTTTGTGCTTTCTGGAATATTTATATGTATCTTTAAACAAGCGAAACCAGACAGTCCTAGCCTTACTCAAGGGAATATGTTATGAACATAAGTAAAAAGATTTGAACACATCTACTCCAGCTTAGTGGGTCATATACGCTCTCTATACAGAGACAGAGATATAAAATAACACCCTGGCAGTTATAAAAGAGAATATAGATATGAAATTGAACTCTTGTAATGCCTAATCTAATAAAATTTGAGCAATGTTAATTCAGACCCTTTACTCATATGTCATGGTACTGTTTCTTTACTGTTTATTTTTTGTACAATCTTTACCTCTTTTAATGAATGATTAGTTATTCATGTGTGACTAGTTCAATGTGTGATCTCTCTTTTTTTTTAGTGTTCACTGCAGTATTACAGATTTCTTCTTCAGTATTTTGGTATGCTTACTAAAGCGTTTGAAGGCTGTAAAGAGGTATTGAATTTATCTTTGTGAAGGTCTTCGAACATAGGTGGTGTTATCCTGCCTGTGGGTGAGAACCTGGGGAACAGAGAAATTATTAGTTTAACTCAAAAAGATATGGCCACTCTGGAACAAATAGAATAGGATCATCCATTGATTTACATTACATTACAATGCATTACATTGCATTACAATACAGACATACTATGCATTACAATGCATATATACAAAAGTATCAATTGGCATATTTTAGGAAATACAGTACCTTTAGTTGTTTTGATTCTTTAACTGAGAAAAACAAAATCATGTTTACAACACTTTCCAATAAATAAATAAATAAATAAAATTTGAACTTCAGTTCTAGAAGTAGACTTCTAGAACTACACATGTCAACTTTCTGGTGTGAGAAGTCAGCTCACTAACTACACTTTATGTGAACTAGGGTTTGACACATGAACTAAATAATTTCTTACCTCATTTTTAACTGCAGAAGAACTAGACTCTCTGGACTACTGCTTTCAATCCAAGTTCTAGAGCCTAATGATCAGACTGCTCTGCCTTGGTGTATTATTCCTGTCTTTCTCCTTGCTTCTTCCTATTCCCCTGTAAATCCAACTTCTCCCTTCAGCCCTTTTTCATTTATCCAGTGTCTTCATACTGACCCCTTTTCCCTCTGTAAATGTGCTGTTCAATTTTTTGCTACTTTCCTCTTCTTACCAGGCTTTCTTTCTGAACATTGTATTCAGGAAAGCTGTAAGGTATCTTATTGGAGATGGACTGTGCATAGACAAGACTTCTTAGTATATGTGAACTCAGATTTTTTTTTCAGTCTTAGAACTGTATTAATCTTAGGCAAATTTCAATGTGTATAGCAAATGCTAGTTACTTATTAATCTTGAAAGATCCATGAGTTGCTCTGCACTAGAGCATCTGAACGAATGAACTACAGTGATGTTTTTAACATGGACAGAACAGGATGGCTTTTGTGTTTGCTTTTCTGCCTTGTACTGATTTTAGAAGCAGCTGTTCTACTTTACATTAAATTTTTGAAGTATACACATGCACGTATGCAAACAAAAATAATTAAATAAAATTAGCTTGAAGTAAAACACTGGAATGTCACATTTCAGGTAGACTTTTGGGTATAATGCAGGTAGGGTCATTAAATTTTGGCAAAGCTAGAAAATGCTGAAAAAAATAGTTCTTATAATGAAAAGTGTTGAACAACCTTAGTTCTGGGAATACCACCTGAGAGAATGAAGTGTGTGACTTAAGCCAGTAGATGGAATCACCCAGGAGTAAAATACTCAGGCAGTTTCCAGTCCTCTTTTTATGCTTTGGTAAAGCTTCTCCTTGTGATTACACATTTTATTTAAAATATTTATCTGTCAAACCAAACATATTCCTGTCTATTGACTTGATAGACATTTTTTATTGTTATTAAGGCTTAAACATATCTCAGAAATGAAGAAATATTCAAGAAACTTGACTGATTAATTTGTTCACCAAGAAATGTTCATGTTATCCTTTTCTGAGACAAATTAGCCGACTATTGGGCATCCAGAAATTATCTGCTTGAGAAAAAAATAGTAAAATCATACTAAACAAAACATTTTCTTGATGGCTGTTTTTTCATTCAGTTGCAGCCATCTATAAAACTTTTCAAAGAAACCTACCCATTTGTTCTTAATTTAAAACAACTTTTGAAATTAATCTCTTTACTTATGTTGATATCTTTTGACAATCTCCTAATCTCTTCAAACTGCTGGTTAAAAAGCGCACCATTAAATCAGCCTGTCACCAATTTTGTCTCTCACCACAATCATTCAAAGAGTTGCATGGACTAGATCATTTAAAGAAACCACAACTTTTTAAAAGAACATCTGTTGCTGTAATTTATAATGTATGATATAATCTCACATCCAAATTTGACGGAGTTTGGTTGTGTCTCCCAATAATAAACTGTGAGAGATTCTGTCCTGGGATGTTGCAAACAAAGCAGCCATCAATTATTAAGAGATATATTAACCAATCTAATAAGGAAAAGAAAAATAATCACTCTTTACTTTGCATACTGAAAAATATGATGCCATGCAGAATCTTTTTTAAACCGCCTGTTTCAATTTTATGTACTGGTTTCTCAGGACATAATTTCCTGAGATTAGTGAATATGAATGAAAGTGCTAAGTGCTGACAATTTGAATTCTCACTTCCTTTAACACTCAAGTGCTAAATATTGCCCAAACTTTTGCTAAAATGTTAAGTATCTTTTTTTTTTTTTTTTTTTTTTTCCCCACTAGTAAATTACCATCGATTTGAAGATCTGACAGCTACAGCCACAGTGTAGTAGGAAGAACAGTGTATAGGAGAGGTAAATTCCAAATCACGATAAGAAAAAAAAATAAATCCCATTTTCATAAGGGAGGAAATAGCTCTACTTCTGAGAGAAAGCAAAAGACTAAAATATTGTGGGATCACTCTGGTCAGTAGGATCAGAAGATTAGAAATATAGCGGGTAGTTACTTGTAGTCTGCATTGATAAAATGTATTGCATTTTCTTTTGGGTGGAGAGGAAAGGGAGCAAGCTAAGGAGTGAAAGCATTTCCAGGGACAAATCCTCCCTGAAAGTCTGTCATCAAGTCAGTCACTTTTGTTAATAAAATTCATTGCATGGTTTCATGTGTATATGTTTCATATACGTGTATTGTAAGAAGAGGAAATTGGGGATAGGAAGCTCATAGGAGATCTGCAGAGTTAGAGTGGATTAGATAAAGCCTCAAGTTGCATTTAGAAAACTGCTATTAGTACTATCTGGCAATGAAAACACAGTTTGCTATCATGCAATTGCACAAGAACTTAGATACCTTTTTGCTAGCTTCCTGTGAGCAGTCTGGCAGGAAAAGTCTCTTCTGATGCACATGAACAATAATGAGGAGGAGGAAAGGGGTTGGTGGAAAGCAGGTTCACATTTTTTAATGGAAAAGTTATCCACTCAGCAACAAAGGTGGTGAAGTTCCCAGTTTGAAAGTACTTTACAATCAGAGGCCTCATCAAGAGAGTCATTTTCAAAAAAGCACCACACTCCCTCATTGCAAATGAATAAAAAGCTGAGAAAACAAGCAGAGAATAAAGGTACTCTCAGTCTGGGGTTGGCTCCGTAGTGCGGCCTAAATCAATCCCCATCCTTTTTTATGCAGAGTGCACTTACATGCTGATGTGATAGCACAGTTTTGTACAAGAGGTCCCAGGTTTGGTAACTTAAAAGTGGCTTATACAGTTCTTAAAATGCTTTAAAGGAGAAAGCATGTTGTCTGTAATAAATACTACTGTATACTGTAATTATAAGAGCTTTCTTGCCACTAGAAGTTGAGTATTACTTCTATTTTTATCTTGCATTGATTTTAAAGAAATTATAGAATCTCTGGATCATTACTCATGATTAGCCTCACAGCATAAAATAATGCAAAAGCAAAAGGTGTCTTATCAACATGACCTATGCAGCAGAGTGTATAATATTCATTTTCAGGAAATTCATACCCTTAGTACACACTGTCAATAATTCAGCATTTTTATTACATTCAATACAAATTGTAAAATATATTTGGTGTGAAACTAGAAAATTTTGGTTCCTTTCATTTGTCTCCTCTTCCCTGAGTATCTAATGCCTTCCAACTTTTCACCAACACTTTTTAAATGACAGTTTAGAGTCTCTCGTATTTAAATGTCTCCAAAATTATGCTTGAAGAAAGATACAAAATATTGCAAAGACTGTGACAAAATGGAAAAAGTGTCACCACAACTATATGAGTATATGTTAATTTGCATTTCTCTGTAACTTGTTTAAAAAGAAAGTTATCTTTTCAAAATACAAAATATGTGGCAAATGCCCTAGCTAAGAAGCAGGTAGTATGCTTGTAGCTTGTACTACCCTGAATTATGAATTTGCACTTCTTATTTCTTCATATAATGGTCTCTAATGGATATGAATACAAGAATAAAATTAACTGATACAGTTCTACTAGTTTGCATGCGAAATCGAATTCATCATATTACATCAAGTTTTCCTTTCCTTACCTGAAGTTTTCCTTTTAAGCAGGATGTAGAAAGTTGAGTCATCAATTAAGAAAAAGAAACTCTAATAAAATAATTTAAAATATACTAAAATATCCATCTTTTAAAATATCCATCTTTTTAAATGTGACAGTACAGTACCGTAACATGACACTCCTACATCCTGATTTTGGTGATGTATAAATCAGATGATGACAAACATCAACAGTGCTGCAGTTGTTGCTCATGATACTCATAAATCTTAGTTTAGGAATACAGACATTCAAGAACTGGTAGAGACTGCTCCTTTAGCTAGCAGAGATGAATATATCATGAAAAAGAACAAACTTTGTTTATCTGCTCATATACTTTTGTTACTGGAACTATATATATATATGTATTAAATAGTCTGCTTTATCTGCTTTCTGTTTGGAGCTTACAGAAGAATTATCCATACATACATCAGAAAACATCTTAATATCCTAAGAGTGAATGAGTGAATTCTAGTGTATCAGATTTGTGGCTGATAGCTACTAGATTGGGTAACAATATCATCACTGTATTCTTCATTACCACACAATCTAGGATAAACAAACAAACAAAAAGTTATTTCTCTACCTCAGTGAACCTAACTGTCAACTCTATTGAAACAGTACTATTTATCAAAGAATGATAAAGTGAAAGTCTATGCTTAAGTATCATAATCTGTCACTCCTTGCTTCCCTAACATGGCCAGTTTTGTAGATCATGCTGCCTTTCTACGCCAGTTGGATATCCATTTCCTAGACCTCATTTTCTTGGGTGGTTTAAGCTATCATGTGCCCAGATTACGTGGCAGCCATTTTTTCAAAGTCCCCAAATTAATGAACCCCCACTCAGACTTTTAAACAGATGACCGTTTCCACTAATCTATAAAAGATTTTTATCCCAAAAGAGACTCCTCTTTCAATCGCACTACTTAAAATCCAAATATCTCAACTGAGCCTAATTTAAAACAGTGTAAACATCAGAGTCTGATTGTTTAAATCTTGTTGGACTAAAGAATATTTATGGTGGTAAAACTAATGCCATATTTGTGCTAATAAATCAATATTTCATATATTAAAGGTTTTGTTTTATTTTGTTTTGTTTTGTTTTCAAAATGAAATTTCTGAAAAATTCCAGCCTATATATGAAACATGGAATAACTTGTTTTATACATATGCATATCTAATTGTATATTTTGTTGTGTATATACCCATTACTGTGTTGTAATGCTTACTTATATAATGTAATTTTAATTGATATAAAACAGAAAGCTCAATCAAAACAATTTATTTTAAGTATTCTTATAGAAACTATTGCTGAAATCCCATAACATTTAAAATTTAATAAAACTTTTTTTTAAAAATAGCCCTGTTAAAAATAATAAAATATTTCTAATATTACTATGTTAGTGTCTGGCCTGAGCCATACTAGAGGATGTACAAATGAATTGGTGGCATGTGATTGGAATTTCACCTCTGATGACCAAGCATCAGGCATGGGTTATTGATGGAGTAATATTTATGGATCAGTGACTCAATGCTATATTGAAATTCTTGGACAATTCAATTTTGGTATAAAAGTTATGAGTTTAAATTGTTGAGATTAACATGACACCATTCCTTTATAAAAATAAGTAGTTTGTGTCTGTCTCTACAATATACTTATTTCCTAGTCAGTCCCTCATAAGATCTTGTGATACACTGCTCAAGACTTTCTAAAGACTTCAGCTTAAAAAGACTTTTCTTTAAAGCCTATAAAAGACTGAGACTGACAGCTCATAACTCTTATTCTTGACTGATTGTTAAATGACAGTCCCTTCTGTATAGGCCATTGTCTCACAATATTTTTGAAGGCCAAAATGTTTCTCATGTATTATATTATAATGGTTGGTATACTTACCTAGAAGCTAGAGAATACAAATTCCAGGCTCTCCCAAACCTATGCTAAAACCTGCATCTGGTGACAGAGCAGTCTCACATGGGACTGGTTTTATTGCCTACCTCTTTGGGCTAGGACACTGAGCAAGAAAGGGTTCAGAAAGACAGTAAGCAGAAGGCAGCATTAACTCTCAATGCTGTGATGAATATTTTCTGCTCAAATTGTCCGAATCTAATTTCAAAAGGTCTTAATTTTGAAAGGTGAAACATTTTCTCAGGAACAGACATGATTCTTTTCTGCTGTTAAAGTTTGCACAAATGTTATCCTAGTATCCTACAAAGAACTGGGGCTGGAGGGGGGAGAGTATGGGGAGGGGGATGGCGGAGGGACTGGTGAACATTCCTTTGGGATAATCCCCAAATTTATTCTGTTAACTAATAAAAGGAATGTATCTGTATAAGCATGAATTTGAACTTCACCACTGGGTGAGAAAGTAAAAGTTTTTTTCCCTTCTCATCAGTTTATATTAATTTCTATGAGTTTATATGAGTTCAAGCATGTTTTCAGGGGAAAGCATGTTTCTTTTAGATGTTAATATGAAATCTTAGATTCCTGTTTCCTATCCTCAAAGAACAGCTCTCTTTTAAGAGGGCCTTCATAAATGAGAGGGGCAACATTTACAGAGCACCATTTGTGCATTCAGCAACAGTCCTCACACTGTCTGTTAAATGGAATTGGCCTTCACTTCTGTTTCTGAATGTGATGAATGGCATCATTCAATAATATATGTTTGTCAAGTTGCAATCTTGTGCAGTGTTAAGCACAGTGTTAAGCAAGGTTCAGTCTGTGTATAAAATATATTCTCTAATTAAAAAAAAAAAGTAAGAGAGAAAATTAGAAGAAAAACTTCGATGTAGCTGTATGTGTTATCAAAATTACTAAGAACATTAATCATTGGTAGTTTTGTTTCACATTGGTTTTACTGTGCACAAACTGGTGAGAACTGTACCTTGGGTTGCAAACTGTTTAAAAATAGTCTTACTCATAAAAAATCCTTTATTACGTATGAAAATGGACATATTAATATATGAGAAGGAAGGAAAATTCTATGTATTCACGTGGGGTAAGTAATAAAAATGCATGACACATGCACACAAATGCCTGTTTCAGGATGAAGAACCCGTTTTCTCAGCAATTTCAGAATGGCTGTGGGATTGTAATTCCTAACCTATCAGTGATTTTTTTCTCCTGAAAACAAAAACAAAAACTGACAAGCCATTCACATTTCAGCAATTCCCTGATGAATCTAATTTCTTCAAAAAAAATTAAATAAGATTATGGTCTTCTGTAATGAGCAACGAGAATCCATCAATACTAATCATAACTGTTTAAGGCACATTCATGGTAAACCGCGGGGGAAAAAAAAAGACAATTAATGGTGTATTGAATGGATCAAACTTTATTTGTCCTAAATGTACTCTCTCAGGGGCATTTTCTATTAATGCTGCTTTCTGCAAGTGATAGAAGTTTTAACCTTGGTGTAGCAGATAAGCCATTGATCTGTCATCAGACTTTTTCCTACCTCCCACAGTATTGTGCTTTAAAAGTTTGTTTGGAAATGAAACCAAATTCTATGTTTCCTCTACAGATGGTTGACCTCTTTCAGTTAGTGGCTGCATTACTCATTTAAACAATTATACAGGTCAGAATGGTGTAATCTAAATTATTTAGTCTCTGGGTGTTTTTCAGACACCACTGACAATCCGAGAGGATCCAGCTGCTGGTTGTACCTGGATTTGAACTCCACAAGATAACAGAGCTTTCATTAAGGGTTTCAGTAACAATATATTGCTTCATCTACAAAAATATATACAACACTACAAACTACTCCTAACAAACCATAAAGCTGGTAGGTATCCAAATGTGCAAAAAGCAAGAAGATTTATTCCTAAGCAATGTATTCAAAATAGTTTTTACTTTATTTGAATAAAAATACCTGGATGCTCTTTCATCATGCAAATCTTAAAAATACCTTTTTTGTTTGTCCCCCACAGGGAGCAATTCAAGTCTACCAAACAGACTAGCAAAATATTATGATAACCTTTTCTATCCTAATTTGTACTGGAGGCTGTGTGTGTGCTAGGATCAACATTAATTACTGTATAACATTTCAGCTGTGTAGTTCATAGAAATGTCAGGGAGTTAGCTAAAGGGGATGTGGGGTCCTGATAGCAGCAGGGGGTAAGTGGCCTCAGCCATTGTGCAGCATGTGGATGATGGGAATTTGTAAAAATAGAATCCATAACGGAGGTGTTAAAGCTAACTAACCTCAATAAAAAGTTATGTTTCATCAGGAAAACCATCATATAGATAAAGTGTTCACCAGTAATTACTTGCACTTTCTAATAAAATTTAAGTTAATAAAGTCTAGAATCCAACAGTTAGCAAAACAGACTGCAATAATGATTCCACATAATAAGGGATCTACTTTGTTAAAGTTAATATATCAGTTTGAATTAATGCATTTTAAATTCAGATTCCTTTTGCAGCTTGAATCCAAACTAATTACAGGTTTTAAATTGTCACTAGTAGGAGCTCAGCCAAGGCATATTTCCTCTCTTCTTTAGCTGCACCCTGAGAATTCATGAATCAATTTTTTTCTGGGTCATGACTTTGCCCCGCCAGGAGCAGAGAAAACCCTTCAGTGTGAAGAAAATTTAATGGCAGAGATCCCAGTACAGGCAGAATTTGCACGCAAATGGCTAGAAAGTAAATGGCAGGGGAACTTTCCAAAGCATGAGAAAGAAACCTTAAAATCATTTGTAGTAATCCAAACAGCAGTGATTTAAGCAAATAGTTTTAAGCACATCAGTATCCATGTCTGTCTTGGCAATTTGGGATTGTTGGCTGATTTTGGAGGGCTGCTTTTGCAAGCCTTTTTTTTAAACAGTAGAGGTCACCTTAGTACAAGTATCTTCTAAAAAACAACCCACAACAAAAACAAAAACCCCTCTTCTACCCAGAAAAATTATGTACTTCAAAACTCCTCACAACTTGTTTCCAGTGTTTTATTTCATTAGAAAAAAAAAAAAAAAAAAAAAAAAAAAAGCAACTCAAAGTATATTGTTTGTTTAATTTCATTATTTCATTGTATTTATCTATAGGGATTTTTGTCAAGAAAGGAGTATTTTTTCCAAGTACAGGTTTAATCATTGATCTTCACATACAATTCACTGAAATATCTGAAAATTGGTTTGTGTTTTAAGCTTAACAATTATACACAGATTTGTCAGGTCTATTATTTTTTTTTTTTCATCTTTTATATTTACCGTGGGGAAAAAAAATTGACAAAGTAATTTGTTTCTTGGGAGGAGATTCTTAGACATAAATTGCACCTATCAAAATTCACTCATCTTCATTTAAAAAAAAAAAAAAAAAAAGCATTCAGAAGCTTGACAAATCAACAAAAGATTTGGTAAATTAGCATAAAATATATCCAGCTTAATACAAATTAACAAAGCTTCTTCTACAGTATTTGTTTTCATGACATGGCTACCTTTTATCAGCATTGTACCTAATATCACCTTGGAAACTGCTTTGTGGAAAAGCTCCACCAGACACTGAAAATGAAAGTAGAAAATTATTTGATAAATACTTAGAAGATTCTATACACAGTAAAGGATTTTTTGTAATAATTTAAGACCCATCAGAAATAAACGCTTTGCAAAACTCTAGCTGTTTAAAGTGTTTATACAGCTCAAAAGGAATCATGAAAAATGGCACACAATAGCTTCCCTCACATGCAAATACGTTCTTAAATATTAAAATAGTAATTTGCTTACACTACCAGTATTGCTGGATTCCGGCTTTAAATGGTGTGAAGTAACTGTTTTGGCAGTCTTTTCCTCCAGATGAGGTTATTTAAATCCCCATTAAAAATCTTAGTTAATATCTCAAAATGATTATCTTTATACATTATCACTTCAGAAATGAAATGCCTGGGACATTCTTAAATGCTATTTTACTTCTAAATCACTCTATTAGATTTCCTGCTTGAGTGATTTGTGAAGAAAACATTACATATATATTTTTTTCTGATTACCAAACCGCATTAGACACAAAAGTCTACTTGAAACTAGTTTACAGTTTAAAAACAGGTCTAATAACAGGTGAATGCTGAAAAATATGCAAACAAAATGGCAGACATGAATGACTTCATTTAAGGCGTAATTGCTTCTCATCAACCCAAGAAATCATGCAGAAACAGTCCCTGTTTCAGCCAGCCAGGGAGAGACTGGAGAAATCACTCAGGCATAGAGTCTAAATGGAAGGTCCACTCCTGGGTCTTCGCCAGACAGCCGCTCCACACACAGATCCAGGCTGGGGGACAATAGTCCTTAGAATCACAGTTCATCATAACAGATAATTATACAGCGAGTAAAACAATAAGGTATTTTGGCCTTTCAATATATAGACTAATTGTGGACTATGGAGTTCTGCCTGGGAGGCATAAAACACACCCCTCCGTGAGTCATTTTATTGTGGTGAGGAGTGGCATGAATTTTGTGGAAAGGGATTTTAGGAACTGGTGAGTTCCATATGTTGTTTTTTGCTGTACGTCTCGGGCACAGAGCCAGAGTTTCCACGCACACAGCTAGAAGCTGTTTTAAAAAAAATTCTTTCTACTTGCCTGTTTAAATGTTTTAAGGAACAATTCTCTCTTTTTCCAGCAAAGTCAGTAACCACAATTATTTTCCTCTTTTGAACATAATAACATTTCAACTTGAGTAAGGTGGAAAGAACTATATCGGTCCTTTCAAAGAGAAAATACATTAAGATTATATATTTTATATATGTGTTTCATATCAATGAATTCATAACACTGGGCTAAAACATTCCCTGAAACTGCTGTATGCCATTTGTTTTCTGGATTGTTTGTAGAGACAAAAAATCAAGGAAGCAAATACATGTAATTCAAGACTGAACAGCTTTTGAATCATTTGAAACATGTCTTTCTGCTTTGTGCTCAGCCAGTTCTTTTTCTTCTGCTTAAAAAGATGACAAGCAAGCAAACTCTTTTATAGCAAATACAAGTGTTAGTTCTTGGATGCCATGCAAAGAGTGCAAATGCATAAGAAGGCTGACCTCCTGCACTAGGAAACAAGTACTCTATCTCTGCAATTTGTGCAGCCCCACTGCCAGCCAATTAACTCGAAGTTGAGTTTTGACTCAAACTCATGACCCTTCAATCCCTACAGTCATGTGTTACATCTGGTATCATTGAATTAGTCCTTCCATTTTGGCTTTTTTTTTTTTTTTCTTAACCGTCCACTTTCTTTCTGCCAATTTTTTTTTTTTTCTAACCACTAATGATGATTCAAGAAGCTTTGTACACTATCTGCATATTTGTTTGTTTTTGAGTAGAGCTCCCTTGGAAAAAATCTGGCATACATTTTTCTTTTCTAAGAATACCATTCAATTCTGCATTTCATGATACCCTTTTTTCCTGTTCTGTACTATAATGGTGACCATTACATCATGTACCCTGAGGGCTGTGCTTAAAAAGAGAAAGGATGGTGAAATTAGCAAAAATAAAAGGAACTCCCTGACTTGAATTCACAAACTGTGCTTGTTTTTGTTAAACAGAACAAAATCTGCAGTGACGGTAGCAAGTTCAATAACGTGTAGTGCATACGTTTTCTCTCTGCTACAAAGCACCTTCTTTAATAAATGCTTTTAAAATACTCAATGTAAACCACTGAAGATACTCATATTAAGTAGTACTCCCCAAGCTGTGAGTACATTTCTAGATTTAATTTTAGTACAATTGGAGTACAATTTATTAACCAGAACTTGCTTTGATCACAATTATTTGTAAAATTCTGTTTCAAAAATTCTAATGAAATGAAAGGAGGCAGCTGGTTTAGTTCAGCTTTTTGGAACTCAGACCTGAAGAATTAGACAGAGTTGAAAATACACTATGTTAGACATTTGTATTCAGTACTGCTTTTCTAAGAATCCTATTTATGCTGTCGAAGTACAGCGCATGGTAACTACTGTCGGTAAAGACAGACAATTCCAATGGTGAGCATGTACTCAGCCTTTAAGGGCTTAAAACATACTTTTTTTTTTTTTTTTCCTCATCATGTCTACACTGGATTTTCTCACTCAGCTATTGTATACGCACTGCTTCATCCTTATGTCAGTATACCTCCATGTAAGTCTTCTGCTTGCCTTTTGAAACTAGTTGAATGTATCGTTCCTCATATATGAATGTGTGTGTGCATATCCAAAATCAGTTGAAAAATTAATATTCTGATGCCAACAGAATAGTCTAGGATGGCATGGTAGAAATAATCATATTTGAATTGTTTTTGTGAATTTATAAAATATTTTTGTGACTACTGTATGTAAGTACAATACTGTCATTATATCATACATAAGTTTTTAACCATCAGTGAAAAATACATGATATATTATTATTGAATGATGTGCTATTTAAATATAAAAGCAGTTGAGTGCCCTATCAGTTTCCTCTTAATATTTTGCTGGTATGAATGTTTTTCTGACTTCTAAATCACACATTTGCTAAAATGAGCTCTGCTAGATATCAGTTTGAACACAGGCACAATGTGTCTCAGTCAGATTCATAAAACAGATAGCTGAACTAGAGTTTGACTTTTGACATCAACAATCTGACTTCAATATTTCTCCACAAAAAGAGACTTCTGACTCTCATCGCTGTTTCAGTGTGATGGATAGCTTTTCAGCTGCTGACAGCAGTGAATGTAATAAATGTAATCATCCACACTGGGGGCTGAATATTTCTATTTTTTAAGTTTTCCATCTTGTGCATTAGGAATGAAAAAGTAACACCTGCAGTATTACAGTCACTCCTTTACTGCACAACTGAAATACAAAAATATTATTATAAGTTGTCTATGTATTAGTACTTCAGTGCTAAATAAGCTTTTAATTACCTACACTTACTTTTTTCTCTAAGAAACACTTGCAGAAACAGAGTTTAATTTGAGCTCTGTTTGACTTCTCTGATCATCTGGGTTTTCATTGTCATTGCTTCATAATAATTTAATGTCATATAAATGACATAAAACCAGGGAAAACCAAAGAAGCTGCCAATCTGAACTGATCTAAGTGTTCATGTAGGAACAAGTAGAAAAGCCTGATTTGTTTGTGCCAACAACACTCAGCATGGTCTGTAACTGGGCTAGTGTTCCCTCTCTATTTCATCTTCAAATAGTCTTTCAGCATACAGTGTAGCTGCTTAATCAGAGTGTTTTATGTACCACAATTAACAAAATGAGTGAATGTATATATTGGCAATATATTAAAAAGTATTAAAATGATGTTTACCATTTAGTTAGCTAAACATTTTACCATCCTGTTTTTTTCACTCACTTCATGTTTGAGCAACTGTTATTATGTTTGCAGCTAAAAGCGTATAGCTTGACCACATGCCAAATTCAAAATTAGTTCTAAACTTTCATTAAATAGCTTTATAGAGAAATACATTTTGTTAATGAAAAACTTATTTGGAAGCTGCAGCTTGCATTTTCCCCAGTCTCTGAAAGCAGTGACTTCTCTTACTCTACATCTAATTAAAAGTTTATGGAGATGCAATGGATTTTTGTGCAAATTAGAATTAATTAGAGTTATTAAGAAGCCATGAAAAGAAGGATTGGAGAAATAGTGAGAAATATTATTTAAACCCTAATGGAATTCAGTGAAACCCACAGGTCTATTACAGGCCCCTGATTTGCCAGGATCACTGCAGGGAATCTAACATTAATAAGCACACTGGTAATTAAATCATTTGTTACTTTGTCTGTAATGTTGTAATGTTTCACTGATACTCTGTCAGAGCTCTTTGTGCAGATCAGAGCTAATCAAAGGTAATCAATTTTCAGCATTTGAGAAATCTGTAAATGATTATACATTCATCAGATCATTTAGTGGAGTGCAAGGAAAGTGCAATGCAATTAATCTTCCTGCATGAGGAGGAATTACCACCACAGAATTCAACAGTTATAATTAATTTCATTGTCTTGCTGTGAATTTTGATTGCTTTTCTTTGGACTGTATAGTACAAATGATGATTCATTGCAAAGTATTTGCAAAGCAAACACACCAGTGTGCTATGCAAATTAAAGTAGCTGTATAACAGATAGGTTTCAAACTTCCTATTTACTCAGGGTTGTTGAGTACTAATTTGCCAAATAATTGCTTGTTAACTTTATACGCTCTTCCTCTGAATATTGAGATTGGTAACCAATATAAATAGAAAGCACACACTGTTTTATATCTCATGGTAAGTATTGAAAATACTAGTTAGCACTTAAACTTAACTAGAAAAAAAAAATTCAACATATTTAAAAAAAAAAGCATTCTTTCTACCTTCTTTAACATACTTTTTTAATGTGAACTGTATTAAAAGACCAAAAAATATTAAGTGGCTTTGCCATAAACAGCTATATAAATTTAAACTGAGAAAGACATCCATTTACAATTATTCATTTAATATTCATATTCCTTCATTCCTATTACAAAATATTAATTTTGTTTGTTTGTTTGTTTGTTTCAGGATATTAGCCAAGTTCAATTTCTATAGCAAGCACTATAGAAGCATTTAGAAAAATAGTCTATGCCCCAAATATCAAACTGTCAAAAACAAATGTTGTGCTCTAGGTTCCCATACCAAACCAGAGCCTACTTGAAATGACTGGAGTGCTGAGCAGACACATATGCTGCTGTAGATTCAGTTACAGGACTGGAATCTAATTTAAGACTTTGGTACAAAACTAGATGCTACAATCAGTAAGCGTGATTTGCTCATTGTTAGTCAAATACTAAGAGAAATGTTCAGATTTGAGAAATGCCAAAATGTCATTGTAAAAGTGCCAATTAATTTCAAAAGGCGTTGAACTGGGTCCTGCAGAGGGGAATGTGGGAGTAAACATTTAGGTGTAAGTGGTAAGAATGCGTAGTTGCAGGCCATGTCAATTGGTGATTAAGTAATTTCAATTTTATTTAAGAAACTATAATAGATAATAAATATTGGGAACTATCAGTGGATGTCTAGTTAATCATTACTTGTAGCATTACATGTTATACACTATTTGACTTAATTTATAATCAGCTTAAAAGTTTAATTAGAAAGGTAAAACACTATCATCCCGCATTATTTTGTTCTGTACAAATGAGATCTGCTAACAGTAATCATGTATATGATTATGTACATATGTAAATGTATGCATATACAATTGTGTATTATACATGTACATATATATTCTTAAAAAGCCAATTCTTTCACTTCTAAATGCAACTGTTATGACAGCATCAGTAGTAATGCATGATGCATTAAAAAAAAAAAAAAAGAGAGAGAGAGAGAGAGACGTTTCAAAGACAGCATGAGGATGGAAAGGAAGTTTCCCTTCAATATTAAATAGTAAAATTTAAACATTGCACAGCTAATTAGTGTAACATGCTACCAGAGGACATAAAGAGAGAGATGTTCATATTTGAGAAGTGACAAAATGTGGAGCTGGAAATACTGATTGTGTAAGTGCTTCTGAGAGCCCTGGAAAATTCTTAGAATGAAAGTACACAGAAGACATTTAAACTCTTCTCCATTTCAACCTACTTGGCCATAACTAAGTCAACAGGCTGAACCTGACTCAGTGTTTACAGTCTATAGCTGAAATTACAGACATGTTAATCCAGATATGAAGTAAATACCATTTTCAGGATTTAGAGCTGAAGAGTAAAGGATTCTGACTACCTATAATTTGTTCTGCTAGTTCTCCACATCTTGGAAAGGTTTTTGCAGATTTTATCTTTTTTTGTAACAATGAAAACTAAAACAAAAACAAATCTTAAAATCTAGACCACAAAAACTGTGCATTGCATGCACCCAAGGAGTTCTGTTATTGTTTTAAGAATTGTTTATTTTTTATATGTAATCTATAGTTTCTCCATCTAAAACCCAGTAAAGTGCAGAACTCAAAATAGCTGGAAAGCGGTTCTTGATGGATATTGGGTTTACAGCAGATCTATATTCTTTTAGTGAAAGCTCCCAAGACTGCAAAATTGTGCTGGAAACCTTAGAAAAGTAGTTCTTTTTGTAAAATGGGGTCCAGTTACAGTCTAAGCCATTTCTGGCTTTTGAACCGATTTGAACCATTCTCACAAGAGTTTTCAACATGAACTTGTTCATAACAGCTGCAGGACAAAAATACAGAAAAGAAAATATTTTTGTGCTTCCCAATGAGAATTTTCATTTGTATTTGAACAAGGGATAAAAGGATACAATAAAAGGCAAGTTTTTTCAACCTGTGTAGTCACTTCTACTCTTAGAATAACAAAATTCTCTGTATTTTACTAGGGATGAAGTAAGAGCAGCCTGCATAATACTATCCAATCAGGACCTGGAACTCCACAGGCAGAAGTCAAAGAGTTGAAAGACAGTGAGGTGAAATGTGCAAAATGTAAAATGAAATATAGTGTCTCCCAAACCCACACATACATATCCCTGTATGCAGCCACAGATGTATTTACCCTCATCTTCTCATAAGGAAAAAAAACCCTGCTTCTTCATTAACGTTTTTCATTTTCTCTGACTGTGGAGAAGACTTCAAATAGTTAAGATCAACATACAGTGAAGAGGTTGAGAACGGTCAATTTAGTGTTGCACGAAGGACATTCACAAAATGCACACTGACTTCTCACTGGCCCTATTCAGTTCACTTTTCTTTGTCATCATAACCTCTTTAACATCATAGAAACTTGCACTCATATCCTCATTCTGTGCTTCAAGCACTTAGTTCAGTTTGTCTGAATCGTGCTATGATCACTTTTTGTGAGTAAAGTATCCCATATTTGAGTTCATTTTTTTTATTATTTTGCTTTTTTCTTTTACTTCTTTCAATGATCTTTTATTGTCTAGTCTATATTTCTGCCAAGTTTGTGAACTGCACTTGTCAGAGTATTGCCCACAACACTGGGATCCTTTGTTGAAGCTGTAGAAATAAAATGAATAGTATAAAAGCTTGATGGCATCTGTGGATAGGAAACTCATTAAAAGCCTCAGCCTTCTGTTTTATTTCTAACCACATTGCCCTGTGGGATTTCGAGGTCTTGCAGGATGAAACCAGCAGGACTCATTACTTCTAAAACAATGTTTAGAGTTCTATTGGTGGTGGAATGCTTCTGCCAGTCAGGTAAAAAACCTAGGCCTTTATCCTTCCTGAGACAATACCAGGCAGCTCAGAAACTGCTTGGAAAAGTCATGCCTTTGAATGCAACTGCAGGTGTTGCTCCTCAAAGACTGTTGGTACCCTCCTATGCACCTTTCAAAGGAATAATAGCAAATTCACTTTGGGATTCAAATGAAGTCTAAGAAAAATTGAAATAATAGGAACACACTTTTGAGACTTCCTACATTTTTCCCACGAACCTATGGACCATGACTAATACCCTGAGGGCAAAAAAACATCCTTTTTCCCCTCTTACACAGGCATAGAATTCACCGTGTCAGATAAATAAGCTTCATGACCTCACCTTGTTTAAGGCTACCATTCAATTACCAGCAAAGGCTAGTCACCACAGTGAGAAAAGAGTGTGGTGCTCTGACTGCTCATATTAATTAGAAATAGTTCAAAATTTATATCATAAAAGAATGGTAGAAAGTACCATGACATTTCTCCAAAAGAAATAAATTCAAAATATTTAGTAAATTTTTTCAATATTAGCTTGAGTAAACTCTTGGCTCACTTTTTCTTTTATGAAAATATTCTTGAATATGTGATAGAAAAAGGTAATGATCTTCCAAGTGTACAGTGAGTCAGCCTCTTAAAATGGCATCATACCTCTGTCAAGTAGAATTCTGTTTATTTTCTGCATAACTTATCCATACTGTCTGAAAAATTCAACCATTTTGCAAAAATGTCTAAGGCAATAATATTAATTAATTAATTTTGTAGACCAACATATATACTTGTTAATTAACAGCTATAAAACTTGTCTGTATATTGTATATTAAATAATACTATTTAAAAATTGAAGCTTTCATTTATATAAAAACAATGTGAACTATATAAAATGTCAAGAATGGCATGTGCAAAACTTAGCTTATTGAGTTTCATGAACAAGAAACATGAAAAAATATACTTTAAAGCAAAAATCACTTCAACAACAAATTATCTTTTTGGATTATCATGGTACATAAATACCATAAAATATTCCAGAATTCATAAAACAGCAAGATAAAATGACTCTCATAAGGGCAAACAAGGACTGAGAAGCAGAATATGCTTGCTTTTTTTTTTTTTTTTTCTTTGCCTGTGGACTAGACTCCTTGTAACACTAATAATTATCAAACAGCTAGATTACCAAATTACAAACTGCAGAGATTTTCTCTTTTTGAACAAGTTTGCCAGTAGTAAGCTTATCACCACACCATTTACCAAGTAAGTTGTAGTATTTGGACATGCTAGATCTAAAGCATTAGAAAACGCATACTATTTTTTTTCTTGTCAGCTTCCAAGATGACTATGCTTCAAAGCAGTGGTAAAGCATTTTTTTTCTTTCTGTTTTTCTTTTCTTTTTGTGTGTCAATGTCAACTCCAGGAATTCTCACATAATATCTCACTAGAGAAGATATTTTGAATTTCTAAGGCATTCTGTTCCTATAATTAACTTTAGCAAAAAATCAGCTTGCAAACTGCAAAGTTGTTTCCTTACTATTTATAGTTGTATACTCTTAATACAAATGGGTCTAATGCTTAGTCTGTCTAAATAACTTAATCTGTGAGGTTTATTTACTGAGAATATGAAGTTTTTTCTTTTACCTACATTTACAATAGAAATAGGAAACCATAGAATAATTTCTAGTGGTAAATGAAGGGACTGAACACAATTGGACAAAAACAAATGATGCCCTTCAAAAGAAGATACAGTTGGGAGCTTTGTGTAATTGTTTCTGCATTACTGCTCCCACAGGACCATCTGAAGAGATTATCATCCCTAGCCAACCCCCAACTGTTTGTTGCCATCCTCTTGCCAGTGAACGCTGCCTTGCCAGATCCACTGGTTAAACTACTTGTGTGACCGCTCCCTAATTTATTTCAAAGTGAGTTAGGTTAGCAAAGCAAGCAAGCAAAAAAGATCTATTATTTCAATGGTTTATGCCGGCTCATTTTAGTTTTAATAGCTAGAAAGCAATCTCAGCAGTAGCTCCAGCAAGAGAACTAACTGGATGGTAGGCAGCTACTGAAAGCAATCTGGGGTTGGTAAACTTCAGCTAACAGAGCTACAATTGAAAGAGGAAGTATGTCCACACCATACAGATTCAAACCAGGGTCAAGCAAAATATTTGGACACCTATGTAACCCAAAACACATGCATCATCCAGTTTAGTCAGTTTTAAATATGACTACTACTAAGTTATTAGTTAAGCCTATTCTTACATTATTGTGGAAAGCGTAACTCAAAGTAAAAGGTTTATTTCAAGTAATTATATTATTAAAATTAGGCATTTTGTCCACATTCATAATCTGAGTTTGTCCTGCAATCAATGGAATAAGTACTTCCATGAGGATAATTACCACAGCTGTCTAAGGAGATATGAGATGCACTCTGGAGTTCATCATAGAGGAAGCCCATCAGTTAGCTTGGAATACAGGACCATCTTCTAGGTTGATAAAGTTATGTGAATTGAATGCTATCCTGTCTTTAATTTGTAAATCACCAAGTGAGACTGGCAACCACAACAATGTTCATTCTGGAAAATCGTTCTCAGATTGGCCAATCATCATTACCAATCGTTATGGCATTCCTTCCCATTTTGGAAAAAAAAAAATATAAAGTGCCTACTTTACATTTAGTAGTAGCAACCAGTAATTTTGTAAATATCCTTTATATAAGCATCACTGCCATTACTTCTTTAACTTTAACTCTGTAGCTTCCCTGGCTTAAAAAAAAAATACAGGTTGTAATAAACTTTTCTAGTAAATATGCACAGTCATGCAAGACACAGAAATTCCTTTGGATTAGCTGTATAAATATATGTAAATTGGCTATGTAGATCTCATTATCAGTGTTCAAATAAAATAGACTGAAGAAATATATGAATGGAATGATATACCTAAAGTACAATAAAGCATGTTTTACAGATTGAGTTTGAAATCTACAGCCATGTTTATTCAAAGACATTTGCCTTCAAAGATTCTGATGTTCTACAATTTACAGTAGGTTTTTTTCAGACTCAGTGTAGAGAGCTTGAAAGATCATCATTATTGAAACTCCTATCATAATTTTAAGTCAACTTAAACATATATAGTACAATTCTCCAAAGCGCTTAAGTCACCTATCAGCTCAAATTCAGTTAAGTTCAAGACCTGTTCTTCACCAGTTTATTATCAAGTATTCAGGTGAAGAGTGAATTGCAAGCTTTTCAACAATTAATGGGAAAATTTATAACAACATTTTACACCTGAACAAAGGTGACTTCATGAAATCATGAAGTGATTTGGCGACGTGCATTTGACTTTACATTTTCTAAATTGTCTCCTGATAAGAGCTGCACAGTAATTGATAAATTTTCCAACAGTTGTTATTAGTCTGTAGTGGTAAGCATATATCATATCCATATCCAGTATTTGAGGTAGAATGGCATTTCATTGTTCATAAATATTACCAGATTTTAAAAATTGCAGAAAAAAAAATGCATTAAAAAAATAGCTGAAATTCAACTAGTCAGTTAATAATAACAGGGAGAGGATGAGTGAGTACAAGAGTAATGGTACAAAGCTGAAATGCTGTAAAGTCTAATTGCCAAATAGTATACAATTTCAAAGTCAGGACAGTAAGATGGTCCTGAACTCTATGTTTTTGTTTTACACGAAAGTTGGAAACAGTTAGATGTGTATTCTAAAAGACAAAACAACATCAGCAAACATTGAGAATGTTGTGATTCTGATACTTACAATTTAGAAACATTTCTCCTTCTTGACAGGCTTAAGCATGGCTTCTCCATATTGCATTTTGCTAAGAACTGTGCTTTTTTCTTCATTCATCATATATGATAGTTTTAATTTAACCAATGTATCAGAGTAAGGATACAATTATAAATGCTTTCCTGTGTTTAAGGAACCTGGAATCTCTGTAAGGGCTATGTAGGGGAAAACCATTAGTGAGGAACACAGTTATAATAAAAATTTACACAATACACAGTGTACTTTAGAAGATGAAATATAGATGGAGTTCACTTTCTGAAAATATACATCTCTGTGGTCCAGTCTTAGTCTAAATGTATGCTAGTTCATGTTCCAGGCTGCAAGTTTTCTGCAGTCAGCTGCGATGTGATAGGACTTGCTTTTACATAATCATTTCATCTTATCTGTAAGCATCCCTCACTTGGACAACTTGAGAGGTGTTAAGGGTGTGTGTAGATGAACGAGTTACCCTCTGAACTTATGTTTCTCATCCTCTTCAAGAACTGCCTGTAACACACTTACACTGCATTGTACCACTCAGAAAGATACAAATATGGATAGTTATTATGGAGTAGATGACATGAACAAGGTTTGTAACACCTTATCCCACTGATAAGGTGTTTTTTATCTTTCAATACCTAAGGTTTCCTACTATCCCCTTCTTAGACCATATTTCAGTTGCTTTTACTCTGTTGCAGTTTTAAAATAAAATTGTGGCCTCTTAGGTCCAAAATAAAAAAGAAACTTTTCTTCTTGCTTATAATGAGAATA
Source organism: Anas acuta (assembly GCF_963932015.1). Taxonomy (NCBI): domain Eukaryota; kingdom Metazoa; phylum Chordata; class Aves; order Anseriformes; family Anatidae; genus Anas; species Anas acuta. The sequence continues at coordinate 43,377,170 of NC_088983.1, read as the reverse complement.
TCTCACTAAGGTGATCAACAGGACTTCTTTCCTAGTGTCTGCAATACACTCTTAGTCAACTAACAAATCCAATGCTCTCTATACACACACACAGATAAAGTAAAATTTCTGAAATACTGATGCATTATTTTTCCTATGCTATATTTTTTCCTACGCTACATTTTTTCCTACTCTTCCCTTTTCCTAATCTTCCCTTTCCCATTTTATCAGAATTAGTATTGTATATATCCAACCTTCACATCTACAACAGTGCAATTATAAACAAGTTGCCCTTGCACTGAGATGCCTCTACTCAAGTTAAATAACATTTCTGTTAGAGATTATGAAGATGAAAAATAAAACACTTTGCAGAGTGTTAAATTACACTGCTTACAAAATTGATACACACAATTAAACAATTCGGGTCATAAGTGTTCACAACTACCTTGATGATGGTAAGCTACCACACAGTAATTTATGGGAATATTTTCCATTTGCAATGAGCTAGGAGAAAAAAAAGCTGTTATTTATTAATATGTTAAGCTTCAGTATATGTGTCCCTCAACACTCAACATCAATTAGATGGCCAGATCAGTCTTCTGGCCCTACACTGGTTTCTTAGAAGGTGCTGTAGCCATCCATGTCAACCCCATTCTATTCATCGCTGCATCAACTACTTTCTCCTGCTACTACTTTCTTCTCACTGGGGTCATACTTTTGCTGTTTTCTACTGACAATGACTGGAGTGACTCAACTTCTGTAGCAGAGGTTTTAACGATTATAACAACTCATGCTTGATATCACACAGCTAATGCTGTGCATTGGTTTGAGCATTAGTGAGACTTATAACTTCTAGAACCAAAACAGATCAGGGTTCAAATGATAAAAACCCTTCCTTTTTCTTCAGGACTAAGCCTACACACTTTTATGGCAGAAGGAGTCACTATACTGTAGGAATAATTTTTATTTTTTGTTTACTCCAGAAGAAGGGGAAGGCATGCTCAGAGGCAAATAAAAGCAATAAAAATCAAATCTGTTCTAAATTAGCTTTTATTTTTAGTAGCAACTATATATATGACCAGGGATTTTTGCATTTTAGAATGTCGTGGAAAGGAAGTATGGGTCTTTCTCAGTCATCTTTTTTTTTTTTTTTAAAGAAGCAGAACTGAACTTTGAGTGTTCCTTCTTCATCACATTATTCATCATTAAAGTTTCTGACATGTTTTGTTATTGTTGTTTAATACTATCATCAGCCCTAAACCATAATATAGGTGTATACATCTGTTGTTTACTCTGAGATGACTAACTACTATATAAAAATATTCATATTAAAAATAAATGATAACATACCAACGTAATAATGATTTTAAAAAGCCCTGTGCTTTTGAAATATATTGACATCTTTAAATAAGAAGAGATCACAGTTCCACATCCTACCACTGACACACACAGAAATAAACAAAACTAAGTTGGAGAACAGACCTGCATAACATACGGCTCAGGGACTTCATGCAGCCCGCAAAGCGGTTTCTCTAGCATGCCAGCTATTTAGCAGCAATGTGTACTGTTATAAAAAGCAGGGTGTGCATCCTGGCTGGGCTTTTAACCAACCTCTCAGCTGAAAGCAGCTGATGAAATGTGTATCTCCTGGCCAGACATATGGGTTGGTGGGAGGACATTATTTATAGTACGAAGGAGAAGGCAAGAGATACTGGACAGTGATGGCAAGGAGGTGAACTCAGTGGTTGCAATGAGGGTCATCTCTGTAGCACAGAAGATCTGATATTGATATAACAGATTCTAATGGCTTACATATTTATAGGGGATATACACCTTCAAGAATTTCATTACAATTGTTCTTGCTTCCATTACACAACATCTGGGTCCAGTCTAGAAAACTCTTATGGTGAGTAAAAGCTTCTGTCTACATGCTACAATTTTAGACCAATAAGGAAATGTACAGCATACATTGTGTTATGTGTCTAAGTTCAATGTAAGGTTCAGGGCACATAAAATCCCTTACACCCCAAATTTGTTAATGTTTTTTCTTATCAGCTTTGGCTCTATAATTAAATATCACATTTTATTGAATTTGAGTGTTATTGAAATGTTATTTTACTCAAATTCAATGTTATAGTTGTGATACTTTACAAAAATTTAAAACGCTCACAAATCATGGTAGTACTTCAAAAAGCAGATGAACTGTAAATGCAAATATGCTTTTCCCAAACATGGCTATCTCAGAGTGATAAGAGAGAAGATTACCATCTCAAAGGCAATTACTTTGACATAACAGATTACTGCTACCAAAAGGAAAAAGCAGTATTTTCCTTTCCTCTCATACCTCTTTGCCACTTGTGGTGGTGAACAGTTAAGCATCGTGTCGCACAGGAACTGAGGCCAGGAACATGAACACAGTTCTGTAGCTGGCTCCTTGGGAGTGCTCCTGAAAGTGTTCTCTGATGGGAGTTTCAGACAACAGCTTTCTCACAGGAAAGTTTCTCTTTTCATGGCCCAGAATGCTACATTTTCAGGAAGAACATAAAATCAGCTGGATAAGGGAAAGAGAAAAATGACTGGGACAGAGAGATTACACATATCCCTAGTGTAAAATGAGGAATGCTTTTTTTTTTTTTTCCTTCCATCACTTCATCCCTGGCTTCTACAAGCATTTGCAGCCACATTGTCTGCTCTGGGTGTCATAAATAAGTGCTTGTATTTGCACTTGACCATAACAAGCTAATTGTGATTTGAGGTATTCTACAGAAACGATCACATCAAATACTTAAACTGGGAGGCTGCAGCACATTATCTTCTCAGCCACCCCCCATTTCAACTGCATAGGCCAGGTGAAGAGCTGGCCCCATTAAGGTCAAGAAGGGCAGAATTTCCATGAATAAACAATTGAGAGCCCTGGTCAGCAGGAAGATGTTGGGAAGCACACTAAGCTATGAATGTCACAAGAAACGCATCACAGTAGGAAGGTACAGTATGCTTATATTTAAAAAGGAAGCTGCATCCAGTTATTTTATTTATTTATTTGTTTGTTTGTTTTACAAACAATTCAAGAAACTAACTATAAAAAGGGAACTATTTTGCCACAACAAAATGGCAGAAAAATCATAAATAAAAATCCAAATTAGATACTACCTACCTTCAGCATTGAAACAAAGAGCCTATGCTGAATTTTGTGTTTCTCTGCCTAAGTGACTTAACAGGTATTTTTCCTGCTTTCTTTCTGGTGTTTAGTTATTCCCTTAATAGTGCCTTACTAACACAACATCATCTTGACTGATAACCAAAGCACTGGATTAATACGAAGATATTTTTAATCCTCTTTTTCTCTTATTTTATATCACAAGCTCACTTTGAAGCTTTTTTCATAAAGTATTTTGCAAGGACAAAAATATCCTAATTTGGTACCCATGCAAATATCCTAAAAGTTTCCTGTAAAATATATAGCACTGATCTTCTACATGCATTTTAAATTGTTTGAAAACTTCTCTACAGTTGCTTTGTATTATTTTGTACAGTGTGCTATTAGTCTAATACTGTTCTCTCATTTGAACTAAGACAAGTAGATACTTTCAGATCCTAGACCAATGAAAATAACTTCGCTAATATCAACTGAATGTTTTATACAAGCAAAATTTGTGCTCATATATGTCTAAAATATATATATATATCTGATTCAGTAGACAGGCCTATAATGTTCAAATGTGCAGAAGAGATGTTTGTCTTTTTACCTTATTTGCATTTCCCTCATAAATATGCCTAGAAAATATTACTGATTTACATTTAGCTTGTTACTTATGTATAAAGGGTGCAGCCTCCAAAAAGGACATGTTTTCTCCAGTATAACAGTATATATTTGTTTATTTCTGCACAGTGTTTGTGCCACTGCAGTTAAAATTCGCAACCCACATTTTCAGGATATACCACTCAGTTTGGAGTTATGATGATGATTTTCATATCCATATTTTTTTCCCTTCAAGCAAGATGTAAAATGTTCCAGCAAAAGCATGAAAAAGCTATTTTAAGATCTTTGAAAAAAAATTAATATGTTGCGATGATGATATTTCATCTTAATCTGGCATCGCCCAGGCTTGTCTCTTTCAAGGAAGGGAGGACATCTGGGAATGAGTGAAAGCCACAATAAAATAAGATCTTTTTCCTGAAATTGAAATATGATGGCATAGTTGTTTCTTGACAGTTATATATTCAATGAGTAGGACTAAGTGGTATGATAAAGGTGCATGATTTATTGTTATATGCAATTACATGAGCTGCACAATATTGAATTTTTACAGAGAACTGAACTGATATTTTAGAAATAAAAATATGAAATGGAACCTAGCTATACTTATGGATATTCATAAGTACAAAAATATGCCTTCAAAGAGCTGAAGAGAATTGCAGTGAACAGGATTTCCACTGTAAAATAAGATTTATTTGGTCTGCTTCTGTTTCTTATATCTAATGACTGAATTAAGTACGGGGAGAAGGGATATTAGTATGACATTTGAGTTTCAAATTCTCTGTCAGCCAATGTAGGATATGAATTGGATCTAATTTCCCCTTTTATATTTGTATAATGTAATTAGTATGAACCTATCTACCTACCTACATATACATATAAAAGACTTGTGAAATACATTTAGGATTCTTGACACTAACATTCAGAAATACCAAATTCAAACTGAAAAGGAACAAGAAAAGACTAGTAAAATGAGTGAACCTGTCTTGCCCAAAGAATGAAGAAAGACCTTGTTGTGTTGTCTATTCTAACAGACTGAAAGTTAGAGGGAGTCTAATTGCTATCAATAAATTCTTCAGTTTCAGGAGAAAGAATACATTGCTTAAGCCATGTTGTCAAAAAGCAAGCAGACATAAACCAGCCATGAGTTAGTCCAGCCTAGAAATGAAAATAAGATTTTTAACTGTTATTGAATTGAGGTGCTGGACATCCCAGGATGTCATGAATTAATAAATCAAAAATTAGGAATTCATAGTTTAAAATAACATATTACTGTTTCCAGTTGAATTTCATGCATTAGTCTTTTCTGTGATGATCGGAGAAATTGTTGAAGAGCAGTATTATTTAACATGGCTCTCAACCCCGTATCCAGAACTATGGATGTCAATTTTAAGCAGCCCTATGAAGATTTTACAGATCATTGTCTTTCATGAGTCCAAACTTTTAAAATTCTCTCCTACATCTTCCAGAATCAGGTTCCTGTTTTCCTTAAATGCCAACTGCTAGAATATAACATTTTTTGGCAATCATACAGATAAGATCAGTTGTGTGCACAAAATATTAACTAATAGAATTAGCATCAGATGAAATATTCTGCTACTTCATATTGGAAATGTAACACCCCAATCAATAAACACAACTGAGTTACAATTTAAGCTGCATTTCCTTGAATCTGATATCAGTTGTATCTGCCTGTTGTTTAAAAATGTCATTGGAAAAGCATATGCTTTTTTTTTTTTTTTTTTTTCCTTGGGTCCTTTAATTGAAAAAGTTGCAAATTCCTCAGTAAACGATTTTGTAGAATTCTGAGTCATACTTCTGTGCTGGAATGGAAAGTGATGGAAAGGAGGGACACCTCAGCTTGAGTGACACTGTGTAGAGACCATGTCAAGAAAGAGACCAATGTAAAGAATTGGTGTTGGGTGTGTGCTGTCATGGCCATTGTCTTGAGTGGTTATGACTCATTGTCTTGAGTGGCAGAGAAGAAAGGAGAACCATCAGGCTAATAGAAGTGTCATGCAGGTCATGGAATCTGTGGGTGTGAAACTGTACCAAATACAGTTTCTCAGTGAAGATTTTGGAATGCTTTAAAAGTTATCTGGTCTTGACATGCCTGTCTCATTGACTGCTGGTCCTTGACTGACACAGGTAAATGAAGCCACACTGATGTTAACAGGCCTAGCTTCTTGCTAAGCCCGTGACTGCCCTGTTTTACTGAATCTCTAAGAATGTTTGTACCATCCATACCTTGTTTAGATCTGTACTAGTTTTAAAAGCAAACAATACAAGATTCATCATTGCTATACAAAATTGTTGCATTCCACATTTAAAAGAAAATGCATGCCTTTAATATTAATATCTTGATAACATCTCCAGTACAGTTGTACTAATACTCAAGCTACATCCATTGCATTTGCATTATTATCTTTACCTCTCATCCATAAATGTGTACTATGCCACTAGAACTACTTAAACAACTTCTCTCCTCATATCAAGCATCAAGCAGAAGTCAAGAATAAAGTTGATCATTGGAGCATAATGCTTCCTCAACCCAGTCAGACAGCTTAGTTAGAAAAAAATTTTCACCCTAGAAAAGCTCTAAAAAGCAAAATCATGAAATTTCAGAAACAGAACAAAACATAAAATGTTTGTCTCTGAACAGGAATCAGAAAAAAAATAATTGCTTTGAAATTATTTCATTTGTTGTAACTATTTGTTTAAATTGCCTCTTGTATTGGTTTAATTCTACTATTAACAGACTGTTATGGAAGATATTTTATGTTCATATCTTTCTTGATTGGTTAAGTGCCTCAAAAGCTTTTACTTCTCTCTGGGAAGCTCTGATACACTGTGGGTATATGCTCATATACAGGACTCTGGCTGTACCTCAGGAGAGAGAATTGCGACGTTATATGGAAAAAAAATAATAATTCTATTATTATTGGAGTAAATTCAAATGGAATAATTCTGATTGTCTCAGGTGGGATATGTATAAATGGGAATGTATAAATAGTCCATTCAATAGAAAATATCAAAGTGAAACCTGCAGAAAACAGTGATATTCCAGCTTTTTCTGATAACAAATTCTTTACATTTACCATAATACAGGAATTCAATAACATGTTCTATAAACCACACATCTGTGAATGCAGGATTTGAGGCATATATTTCTGGAGCATTTATGCAGACTTTTTATAGCTATTCCTGGGCAGGCCTCTTCATATTTTGACATTTTCTCACAGACTCCTTGCAGAATTTTAATAATTCCTCACTCTCTGTGCATTATTATGCTCAGATATATGCAATACTCCAACCTAGCTCTACTTTCCCTCTGTACATTCTACCCACAGATCTACCCACCTCAGTACCCTACCAAATTGCAAATTCTCCCAACTCCTTGATAAGTGTCCCAAAAACAGTGATATAATCAGGAGATATTTAAACAGCAGCATCAGCTTCATGTTAGGAATTAAACACACAAGACTCTTACCAGTTTCCTATGGGACACTGGTGAGTGATAGATCTCAGTATTGGGAAGATTTTCTTTAATAATCTACATTGCTTGTTGTTATATTTGATATCTGTAAATTAAATACCTGTTTGGACTTCCGTGTTTGTACCTTTTCCTCTTCAGTGTTTCTGTTCATCAATAACTATAAACAGTCAGTAATTCTTTGGGGTTTCTTCTAGTTCAAATAGTGAATTCTTTCTTGCCAAAAAGGCAATCAATGCTATAGAAGGTGGTGAAAAATGAAAAAGAGGGTTGTTCCCTACTGAAAAAGACAACATATTTTAAATTGCGAGGAAAACATAATTATAGATAATTATCATAGATTACATTTTCTACATATATGCACTAATTAAATCACCTATTAGATGATTATATTTTTTATAGATTTTTGCTGTCTATTTGGCATTGCATATTATAAATCAAATACACAATAAATGAAAAATGACAGCATCTATCAAAATTATCCTCAGAAACATTTAATTCTTGATATACATAATAAGAATATTCCCAAAGTATTAAGAGAGAAGAGTAGTAGTCTTTATCCATCTCCAGTCAACTGTGAAGCCAGCTCAATAAACACAGAAGTTTTAGTTCCCAATACATTCTATTATTTCTACCAAAACCATGTATCCAACAGAAAGCAGTTCATACAGTTCCCATGTCAGACTAGGTCAGCTCATAATCATTGTACAAATCATGTATGAAAGGGAGAAAATAGAGAAGAAACAATAGTTTTTGCCTCTTGTATATGGGATCACTATTATTTACTTGAATGATGTAGGAGTAATAACCAAAAATAATGTTACAAGTATACTGTATACCAGGCCAAATTAGCAAAATTACACAGAAAGCAGTGTTGTATCTTTTATAGACTTTCATGATGTGTGCCCAAGAATGGCCAAAAGCTCATTATCTGATAAAGTTCCCTCTCAATTTTTACTAAATCCACAAGCATGCAATGTCTAAACTATTCGTAACTGTAAGGGGTATTTGAGATAAACATTCTCTTTATATATCAGCATCCCTTCACAGGTACACATTTTCAGTTCTCTTTCGATTTGCTTAGTGATCAGCCTGGTGTCTTAAAACAATGATGCATACTTCTGTAGATATCTTGGGAAAGAAAAACAATTCTATTCATCTAGCAACACATTCTTTTTAAAACAACACTTAGAACAAAACAAACAAACAAACAACAACAACAAAAAAAAACAACAGCCTTTTCTTCCCATCCTAAATGACCCTCCAAAGCTTCCCTAATATTCTACCTTCTTTTGATTGAGTCTGCAAATCAGTGTCACTCTTATATTTTGTACCTTAAGTTCCTTTTTTATGTACTGATTAATCTCTTTCAGACTTCAGTTGGTTTTGGATTAAATCCCTAATTTCTCACATCAGAAAGTAACAGTAATGATTTCTCTTATCTGGCTAATGACAATTTAGCACTGTCACCATGTGAGATATTGTATCCTTGTTGTCCTGTTTCTGCCAAAAAATTTATCATAATAAATGCAATAGAATAAGGGGCTTCTTTTCATATTGGCGTACCTAACAGCTGTTTATTTTGATCATGGAAATGATTCTTCAAAGCCTCCAACTTTTTTCTCAAACAGCAATCTGGTTTTAATTAAAATGTTTGCAGAGAAATTTGCTATAATAATAACTGAGAGTCCTACTATCTCCTACATTTTTAATTTTTCAGTCATGACATTCACTCTGGTTCTTAGGTCTGGATCCTGAGGTGCTTTGGAGGTAGTGTAGCTTAGTGAAACTGGGAACAGGCACATATATCACCTAAAGACAGAAACTGAGAGGAAAGATTTGTAGTCACGTTTCTAATATGCTGGATCTGGCATTTCTCTTCAGAAATTGTTGCTTGTCAGCATAGTACTGAGTCCCAGAATTTGCATCCAGACACCAATCTGTATTGTGGTATAAATTCTAGCACTCAAAAATGATATTCAACAAGTTATGCATACCTGCTGGGTAGCAACATATAATAAGCACTGGTTCAGCTTGTACTGGCAACACTTCTCATTTGTCCTAACACCTCCAATTATCACCTCCAATAACCCCTGAAGTATCAGTACAGGCTGGGGGTGACCTGCTGGAGAAGAGCTCTGACGAAAAGGACCTGGGGGTCCTGGTGTATGACAGGTTGACCATGAGCCAGCACTGTGCCCTTGTCACCAAGAGAACTAATGGGATCCTGGTGTGCATTAAAAGGAGTGTGGTCAGCAGGTCAAGGGAGGTGATTCTCCCCCTCTACTCTGCCCTGGTCAGGCCTCACCTGGAGTACTGTGTCCAGTTCTGGGCTCCCTGGTACAAGAAAGACAGGGATCTCCTGGAAAGAGTCCAGGAGAGAGCCACAAAGATGATACAGGGCCTGGAGCATCTTCCCTATGAAGAAAGGCTGAGAGACCTGGGTCTGTTCAGCCTGGAGAAGACTGAGAGGGGATCTCCTCAATGTATATAAATACCTGAGGGGTGGGGGACAGAAGTATGTAGCCAACCTCTTCTCAGTGGTTTGTGGGGATAGGACAAGGGGCAATGGCTGCAAGTTAGAGCACAGGAAGTTCCGCACTGACATGCGAAAGAACTTCTTCATGGTGAGGGTGACGGAGCATTGGAACAGGCTGCCTAGGGAGGTTGTGGAGTCTCCTTCTCTGGAGATATTCAAGGCCTGTCTGGACACCTAGCTGGGCAGCCTGCTCTGAGGAACCTGCTTTGGCAGGGGGATTGGACCTGATGATCTTTCGAGGTCCCTTCCAACCCCTACAGTTTTGTGATTCTGTGAATTTAGCTGGATTAGACTGTGGCATCTACATGTTCTTCCCTACTGAGCACTGGATAAAAAGGAGTGGTGGCCTCCACTTAGCAGTGCCTTGGACATAAGTCTGGGTCTGGCATCAAGGCCACACAGGGTCCTTTGGCACTTTGGCAGCTTATTTTCCCTAGAATTGATGAGGCAAAAGGAACACAACTAAGTTGAACTGACAGGGAAGCCAAAAAAAAAAAAAAGAAAAAAAAGAAAAATTGCCTTACAGTAAACAGTGATTTTCCTAGTTCTGGATAAACCCTGGTAGACACTGGGGAACAGCAGTTCTTAAAGTCCACCACTCCATAACTCCTGTCAGTCCTAATAACATCTCAGACATTTCTGCCTCCAGAGCTTTTTAAACTCAGTGTCATTCCCCTCACCTTGCATTTCATCTCAACGTTCCTGTTTCATTCCCAGTGTGGCCACAAGTCAGTTTAAGCTTTATTTTACACAAAGCTGTGACTACTTCAGTGTCAACCCAGTCCTGGAATACTACTATTTAACATTGCCACAATTTGTTTCACCAGATTCTTTCCATAAGGACTATGTGGGGAAAAAAATCTCTCGCTAGCAGGCATAATTAATTTTGTGTTTGTTTTTAAAATAATCAGCTAATTAGTGGTGTGACATAGTTCATTTGTGACTTTAAAAATATTTATGATCCTTTATGATTTGATTCTATGCTTTGGAGGAAAATAACTTTACTGTGTTCAAAGTGTAGAACATTGCCAATTTTCTTAAAAATAAAAAGATTTGGACTACTGGACTAAATCTGCCCTAGTAGCTGGCAGTCCATTACCCTGATCATTCCATTGCATGGGAAAAGTCAGAGAACATATTTATCCTAGCTTTTTCTAGATACATTTGGTAAGTCTATCTGAAAAGCATTATAATGGCCTATATCTTTGGGGAATTCTCTATCTCCTTGAACCACTGCAGCAGTACATGGAACAGAAACCAAATTTTGCCTTTGAAAAATCAAGCTCTTCAGATAAATTAGTGAAGATGCAGGTGTTTAATGACTTATTTCTAATATTAAGTAACAGTTATCACCAAAATAATCAGCCCATATCACCAAAATAATAGCAAAATAAAAAAATATATAAAAAAAAGCCTCCAAGAGATTCCCTTTACAGCCACATTAAATGTACTTAATCCAAAGTGGAAGGCAACATAAAACAACTTTTATTTATATCCCCATGATGCTGCTCTACTTCAATGAGATGAATACCACTTTCAAAAAAAATCTAAAAACAAAACAAAACCTAAAAAAATCCCACCCTACTGTCATTATAATACCTGCAGAGTGATACCACTAACAGACCTGGCTGTTTGTTTCTAAGGAAGAACAGCTGTGCAACAGACTGTCTGAACAGTCCCTATTACAGAATGCAACATGGATCACTGACACAAAGGAAGCACTACACCAGCTGGCTTTCTGTCTTAGAGCATTTCTATTCCTAGATGATTTACCTGTTCTCAGTCCTGTCACCTTAGCACTTCTACCAGCCAATTAAAAAAAATGATGTTGCTGGATTCTCTTTGCTGTAAATTAGATATGTTATTTTTCAGATCAAACTAGCTACATTTTTTTAAACTTTGCAATACATGACTTATTTTTAAACTTATACAAGCTGCTTGATTATTTATTTGTGGTATATTTTGTTCTCTTGTAGAGTTTAGATCAGAAAAAAATCTTTTCTAATGTATTCATATGCAGTGATCTACATTTCCTAATCATAATCATGTCAGCAAAAGTGGAGCTGCTCTTAGGATAACATTTTATTCTAGAAAATGATTTCCCTTTAAAATGGATTCAATGGACATGATGATATAAAAAGAAGATGCAAAATTACACACAACAGTTTGCATAATCAAAACAGATATGTTTTGTATTCAGGCAAGATTTCTTTTTGCTACATTAAATGGAAGAAAATAGACCTTTTGGATTTCTGCAAGTGTGCTATGGATGTAAATGCAGTAGCTGTGGAATTCCAGTAGGATTATGAAGAGGATGTATAGAACTTAAAAAAAAAAAAAATCAGTCAAGATAAAAAGGAACAACATCAAAGGGTAAATGGATTTTATGTTTTTGTTTGTTTGTTTCTCTTAAAAAAAAATGCCCTAACAATAGTCCATTTATTTCAAATTGGAACTACACTTCATTTTCTACTTTATAGCTGAAGGTAAATTTATGAAAGCTTGAAATATAGAGGTGTGTCCTTTTGGTGAAAAATTTACTGGTCCTCTCTTAACTAAATGTGAGTTTAAATGAGATGTAATGAATTCAGAGCTTTATTCAGTAAATAATACCCAAGGTGTATGCATACCTAAATTCAGAACAAAACTTGCACAGGTTTTGGAATAATTTTTGAAGTGCTCTGCAGGTGTCTCCTAGAAACACCGTTGCTCAGGAGAAGACAGACTTCAAATTAGCATTCCTCTTCCCTAATGAACAATAAACTTGATTCAACACATCAAAATAACATATTACAAATGGCTACAGAAAGTACTGTTTGTTTTCAAGAATGATGTGAGGATAACATTGTGACAATCACATGAAGGTTACTAAATAAAAAACAAACACCTTAATGTCTAATGCTGTGAATGAATCAGTGTTAAAGCTGGCCATAAAAATGTTTTTTTTTTCTGTCCCATGAAACTTTAGAATTTTTAATTATTTTTCTTGTTCTGCTTTAGGAACAAATCATAAACTCTTCAAGGGGACTATGAAGAACAAGAAGGAATATCTAGTATCTGCAGATCAGACAACCCAACTGCTGCACAGGGGACCCAGATTTAAGTCCCTTTCTATCAGTTTTCTGGTACTCCTGCAGCCTAGACACAATTGAAGTGTCTCTCAAGAAAAAGAGATTTTAGGTTTTCCTTAAAAACAGTAAGTAACAAAAGAGTAAGAGATGTCAGGTAGAGGAGAAAATGGACTATAAAATTTTACAGCCAAACTTTGATCCTGCTTCTTTAGACTCCTGAGAAGAAGAAGTTCCTGACTACTGCACACATTTTTATGTATTCTCTCCAGTTTTACAATCAAAAAACCCCAACATTTTCTTTGGATGAAGATGAAACCAGCTTTTGCTCTACAGCAAAATTAACTGGGACAACAGAAGAGACTTTGACTTAATAGGTACTTTTCCTGTTAAGTGACATTTTTGTATAGGTGGAAATTATTTCTGCCAGTGCAATCTCAAGTCAATTTTCAAACATCGATTTAATAATGAGAAGTAGTACACTGTCTAGAAGTAAATGTTTAATATATATCTATCATCTATACACAAATGTCTTCACTCATGAGTCATAGGAAGAATCATCATTAGAAGATAATCACAAAGGCTTAAAGAAAGGCTGTATTAGCACAGCCTCCTTACTAGGGCATGAAAACAGCTGTCCTCTTGATCCTGTTGCTCAGACCCAAGAGGGATCAAATATTTTAAATGCACACAGGTTTGATATATGAGGCCATCAACTAAAACTAATTTACTTGTTATTCACTAATCTCTAGAAGATATAATTTATTTATTTTTTTTAAATTTTGCTTACAAATATCAGTGATTATAAATTTATCCTAGGTATTTGACCTTAATTGCAATGATTACTGACTGCTTCATAGTGTTTTGTTCATACAAATGAAGAGCTGGTAGATTTAAAATGAATGACATATTTTTAAATATTTAGATGTTTGAAACTTACTGCGTTCAAGGAGTTGAAACTGATCTTTGAGAGTATGTATCAGGTATGATGGGCAAAATTCATCTCACCTAACCTTAAATGTTTCAGCAGTTTGTGAGCTCTCCCCCTGCAGAAACACAGGGCTGCAGATCTCTACAGAATAGTCCATTCTTTCCTCATACCTTTCCTCATACATGATCTAAGTCAGATGAATAAGTTATTCTTTGGAGGAATTTTATTCTACACTCATAACAGAAAAAGCTGAAATAACTACCAGAAAATTACACATTGAATACAGTGAAAGAAAGTGAAATGAATCCTCCTTGATGGATACCAGTGAAGTTTTATGCCACTTTAATGTCCACTCCAAATTAACAGGAAGGATCTTCAGCCACTGTAATGTGCTTCTAGTCTACCTAAATTCAAGAATAATAACTGTCTCATATTGAGCCACAGAGATGAGAGATACTTCTTTTTCCATACATCAAAAAAGGAATTGTCATAGCAAGCCTCGTCTGACAAGAGCGAGAGGCTCAGAAGAGATATAAGATTTATGGTTGTCTAGGTCTTCCCATGTGATTCCTGAAACCCATGTGTCTAGTCACCTTGAGACCTGAAGCTCCTAAAGTCATGCTGCCCAAGCTGTTTTGGAGTAGTCTACATTCTTCTCATTCCTTAGTCATGAAAATTTCATGTAATTGAATTCTCCTTAATTCTCATGTAATTTTAAAATCCTTTCTCAACATTTTTACCCTTTGACAAACATTAGCAGATATATATAAAAGGAGCATGTTCAGTTTCAGTCCTGCTGGGTGTTTGCAAAATTAAAAAGATATCATTACAATAGGTAATGACTGTTGCAGTTGCTTTTGTAGTCTCATCAGAAGCTTTTATTGGGAAAAATATGTCTTATAGTTACATTGATAAACCTTGCCTCTAGCACATGACCATGACAGGACAGGAAAGTCAGACATGTAAATCCAAACTTTCTGTGAATAAACAGAAGTCTTCAGTTTCCAGGCCACACATTGTCCTGACAGTCTGGTACCTTTGGCATTACATTAAAGAAAACTTGAAAAAGTAAAAAACCTAATGCTATTGGCAGCCACTTTTACTCCTTATTAAAGGGCTGTGTAGAGTCATAAAATGGAAAGGATTTCCTTTTAACAAACAAGCAAAAAAAACAACAACAAAAGAATCTGTATTTCATTGCAGTTGCACACTATGGTATGACTGCTCGGCTGTGGCAGAGCTAATAAAAAGATAGTCTGCAGTTGATAGCATACCCTATTTCCATCTAATTTGATGGTTTTCTGCTGGGCTGATGGGAACCTGTAATCACAAAACATTGAAGATTCTACCATTTCAAAGTCTGGGTGCAATTTGTAGTGTTTTCTGAATATTTAGCTTTACTTCTTGGAAATCCAATCCCTTGCTATTTTTTATGAAAATAAAATAAAATACTTTCAAATTTCAGCTACAGTTAGGAAATCCAAGAAATCAGAGACAACTGTAGTACAAAAACAGAATTATCATAGAACCCTTCTGTGAATAATTTATGTATTGAAACTTTTCTTCATTTATTTCAACCTATTTTTAATACAGAACCCAGGACCACTCTAAATCTACAGTAGCCACAGTTTTAAAATCCAACATGTTGAACTATCAATTACTTGGAATTGCAGTGCACCCAAAGTTCCTGATGGCTGAATGTAGCCAGATATTCCCCACTTAGTTACACAAATACAATAGATGACAGCAGACTCTAATGGCTGCCTATATAGCTGTTGTCAGATGACAGTGAGGTGGTAACAACAAAGCCAAATCAATACTATTTTAATTATTCATTCTATGCCAATTAAAATATGGTCTTGAGACATACTGCATAGATATTTCTAGATTTAATTTTTTTTCTTCTGGCCCTTAGAACAAGCAGGAAAATTTTCCATCAATCCTTAGGAATTATTTGGTCTAAACATAGCCTCAAAATGCCTAGGCTAAGCATGTGATTGTGTTCCTGACCTGGCCTCACATTTGTTACATGCTTTTTCACTTTCTCAGTTTAAAATACCACAGGTGAAGTTATCATCATGACATCACAGTCAGTAAAAACTAGCATAGGTTTTCTATTTGGTTATGCTTTTACATATATAAATATACACATAGAGAGCAAATATATATTTAGATAAGATATTATGCTACAGCAGCCAACAACAAACATATTCAGAAAGTTAAGACAGTTTGAATGAACTCTTGAAAACTTTCCTTTCAAAAGCTTGTCACACATTTGAAATAGTCTACCTCTATCTGAGCATTTTCTTAAAGGTAGATCAATTAAAAAGTTATGTACAAAATACAGAGAATATCAATGAAAATTTATAAATGATAATTTTGAAATTACAAATCTCTGTTACTGGATTAATTATACTTTTTTTTTTTTTTCTTTACCATTAATTAAGGTGTTCTGGTTATTTTGTTCTACCTAAATTCTTACATCTTAAACCAGGTGATTTTACAATAGCAGCCTCCATAGGATGCTTAAATAACTGGTAGAAAATATCATTATGTTTTTGCATATTTTTCAAAAAATTCTTCATTTCCATCTGCCTTTCTTTATAATCTCTAATGTAACAGCAGAGAGATTACCTATGGATTGTCTTTAAATTTTTATATGAATGACTTCTGAAATTTAGTTTTTGTCTATCCTTCTCTGGCAGTTCACTCAAATGAACAGGAAAGTTTCTATATATAAAAGCTGGGAGAATGCATTGTTTCTTGATCACCATGAACTGAATGCTTTCCTTTAACAGGAACTATTTTCCCTCATGAATTTTGAAAATACTGCATTTTTCTTTATGTGAATATACAAAACTTGGGCACTAAAACAAATGAAGATCTTTTTTAATTGTTGGCCTTCCTCCTTGCTATTTGAAAGGTAAAACATACTTGCACTCAAATTACAGGTAGTCAAAACCAGCAAAACCAAAATCACTCATATGTTGGCCTCTTTAATATACACTTTATTACAACCTCAACAGAGGAAACTGAATAATATTTTACTGATTGTATTTGCTCAGCACAGCTCTGGTTTAACAGTTTCTCTGTAGAGTTTAACTCCAAAAGAGTTACATGAGGGGACATAAATGGGTGTTTTTTTACTTAAGTACTAAAGAGAAATTGAATGACAGGATATAAAAATGGCATTTGAGACATCAAATACGGAGATTTTGTTGTTAACAATACATTTCAGTATTGTTATCCAAAGTTATAAAGAACCCATAGCTTAATTTGCACTTACATGTATGTAGTACATAGAACATTTAAGAAGTAGCAGGCTGAGTACCAAAATTGTAAAATGATTTCCTGTAAACAGAACACAATGTTGATAGGAACAGCTATTATTACCAGAATTCCCTTATGCAAAATTAGATTTATTTCTTGTCCTATGTTCCAGTGAATATACCAAATAACAAAGTATGACATAATACATTTCCTGTGTAGTTTTTCCTGTAGCTTTGAATATGGAAGCTGTGACTTACAATTATTTTAAAAAGTGCTACTACAACATTGCAAAATGTAGTTTTATGCTCAAAACGGTACCTAAAAGTCCTTCATTTATCAACAATTAATCCTGTATTGGCATGTCAAATACTGGAGACAGTTTATATCATTACTATTTGGCTAACTTAAGCCAGGTATTTATAAGTACACACAGTGTTCTGAAATGAGAGATGATTGGATTCTCACTCTCGTGAATTAGCCTCAAGACATGGTTTAGCCACAGTTAGCTACTGAGCTACTGGCTTGAGTGAGGGCCAAGTGAGACATGACTACACATTTTTGGCTTGAAGATGACTTGGGACTTTTCTGGGACTTTGAATTCTAGGATTTATGAGTGATCCTGTGCTGATCACTGCTGGAGCTATGGAAGGGCTACCTACCTTCCCTGGACATAATGGTACACAACTGTGCTATGTTTCACCTCATAAACATATCCACTTCAATGTAATCTGCAGTCACTAGGTTCTTCAGGAAAAAGAATTCAATGGGTGAGTGAAAGAAAGTCTTATAAAAACAAGTGCTGTGAAGTTGGATGTATGTGACAACTTCCAAGTATCGCAATAGGCAAGGGTAAAGAATAAGATAAAAAAACACTCATAGAATAAATTCACAAACCTATGATGTTTTTGATGAAAGCCAGAAAGCAGGAAAAGTTAAAGACAGGGGGTGGCTAGAAGGCAAGCATATCCAACCCATGAACCCATGTCTGGAGAAATTAGCTGGAATAGAGTACAATAAATCTTACAAAAAAAAAAAAAAAAAAAAAGAAAAGCTTGAGTAGCTTGAGTAGCTGGAGAGAATATCTGAAACAGAAAGCACACAAAGAGCCTGGACTACAGGAAATCCATACTGGTAAAAGTAGAAGACTGCAATAACTCCTGTGTGTTACAAGGAACCCAAACCTCAGCAATTAAATATCTGACATTAATAATATATAGACAATCCTGCAAAGTTGATAGGAAGAATAATATAGTCTAGGGCATGGACTCTTGGAATGCATTTAAAGATACTACAGTAGTTTTCGATTTTTTTTCTAATGACCTTCCATTGTATTCCCCCCTACACACACACACACCCTCCCCCCCTTTCAGTGTCTCAGTTTCCCTATTTGTAACATAGGAATAAGGGCCCTAGCCTTCTTTCAAGCACTCCTAATAAAACATGCTAAAAGCCAGCTGCTCTTGATGTTATTGTTGCTGTATTGAGGTAAATTCTGCTCTAGAGTATGTGAGGGCATCTCATATATATCACCTTTGTAATCAGCAAAATCATAGCAATGCAGGTCCTGGAGAGTTTCTTAACAATAAATGCAAATGAGTCAGGATTGATTTTTAAAATGGGGCATTTTGGCAAACGTGAAAGGAGAAAGTACAGTTCATTTATGTGACTGGATCTATGGAATAGTTTGCCAGTAACATTCTCTCCAGCCATATAGTCTTGTCACTGTCCCTACACTGGCTTGCATGCTTGTCTAACCACTTGGTGAGGCAATTAAATTTGCTAACCCAGCAGAAAACTAATCTGGGGTGGGAAGGCAGGGGGAGGAAATAAGGGGAGAAGGACCATCTTTTTCAGCAGTAACAAGCTGTTAGATTGGCTCAACTGCATCTACACCATGATTTTTATGCTTGGCAAAGTATATAGATTTTTGTTCATCAAAGCAATTAAAAATATGCCTAAACTGAAACACATGAGCAATCCCACCCATATTCAGTAGACCTTTTACCTTTATATCTTGGCCTGCATGTACCTTTCCATTTATATAAGTGTTTTGGTGACTGGAATGTCATTGTTCATGTGACTGAAATTAAGCACATCTTTAAGATCAGTGTTGAATTAGAATTAGCAGACTTTGGAACTTCATTCTGTGGTGTTATATTGTGGAGTTTCTCAAAGTCTTTGCTCATTTGTAGTCAATTCAACTGTACGCTGTCTTCTAATTCCTCAAAAGTCCATTGTAGTAACTCACCCTTGTCATTCATAACTATAGTATGATAGTTTTATGGTGTTCAAGATGTACAAATACCTTTCTACTGGTATGCATTCAGCAGTTTAACATGAAAACTTATTTTGATATCCATGTAGTTAGAGGAGCTTTATTCTCTTTTTACATGTTAAAAAGCCATAACAATGAAAATTAAATGAACATAAAACTTTGCAGAGAAATCACTCAATTTTGTAAGTGAAACGGCTTTTAGCATAAAAAGCCTGGATCTTCAAAATGATTGAGTAAGATTTTCCCTGTTTATTTTGCAGATGGGTTTTCAGAGGTAGAAAAATGTAATTATAGGAAAAGCAGTAAAATGTGAGCTGGTTGAGGAATAAAGTGCAGCACTTAGAATAAGACAATTGCCTAAATTCCCTGATTGACAGATGGATGTCACATTAGATGAAAATGATAACAGATTTAGTGGACTGAAGAATAACTTCCTCTTGACAGTGCCCTGACCCTTAACCTACAACCTGACTCCTGTTAGCTTCACTAACACAGGGTAATTGTCACAGGTGCAGGATAAAAGAAACCCCTACAGCAGCTACCAGTGGTCAGAGGTTTATTTCTTTTGATGACCAGAAATGCACTGTTGAGACATAGTCAAGAAGTCCTGACCTCTGTTGACCTTTCAAGGCATTAAAATTTACCCCTGGGAAAAGGAAACTATATAAAAGGAAAATACTCTGTTCTGACTAATGCAGAGCAATATTTTAACTGTGTAATAATTAAGTTGACAAACAAAACAGAGTGATGGTAAAGTAATTTATTTTCATCAACACAAAAGCATGTTTCTCACACAATTGTAACGCAGTTTCAATAAAGACCAGTACTGTACACTTAATAGAGTTCATGGGATTTATAATTATGAGTAAATTCTTTACCATGTCATACTCTGGATATGTGTACTATTCCAAAATCATTCTGTTGTATTT
>NC_088983.1:43269429-43351929 GCF_963932015.1 Anas acuta | reverse complement strand
AAAACTTCTTAATGGTGTTTCCTATGCTTTGCTAAGTAATCTCTTTCTCTTATGTTGGGGGTCACACTGATTTAATAAAGAAAAATGTGTCTAATAGTCCTTCAAGATGTACTCATAAGTATTTGTATTAGCTTTGCTTTCTGTCACATTACATATGACAATCCTCCACTGGTAATTAAGTAAACAACTCAATCCTCCCATCCTTTCCTCATAGAAACTGTAGAACAGGGGGGTAATGAAATGAAATTCTTGGTTATTTCTGGGTTAACTAGCCCTTTATTAATAAACAGAATAAATGTGTGAGCAGGCAAAGGATGGGAATAATAAATTGTTTACCTTCCCTTAATTTTTATTTCTGTGGTTGGAGAAAGACCAGGAAACTGATCTCTTCCAGAAGTCACTTCACTTTTATTTATTTTGAAGGACCTTTGATTCTGCAGCAGCAGGTTTGATGCCTCAGTCTCTGACCATGTAATGATGTTAGAACTGCATCTCTGTGTTAACTGCAGGTCTGAACAGGGTATGGGTTTTAATTAGGAATAGTACAGTATTTAGTCTGCATGAGCCTCAACTCAAACAGCTGAGTAAGGATTTTAGTTAAGGATTTCCTTGGGGAAATGGAAATGGAAAGTGGGAAGGAATGGCAATGGATACTTAAGGGATGATTCAGAGCAGCAATCTAAATTCTCTATCCTGAAATGCCATCCAAAGGAGTCTGTCACTCTAGGAAACACATCCTATTGGCAAAATAATCACATTTGGAACCTGATAAGTAGTCTGTTAACATCATGGACGTGGATAATGTGAATGCCTTGCTCCCTTCACTGCCTGGATGATGACAAGAGGTCTTGCATCCACACAGATGTCAATGGCCAGAACTATAAAGACATAAAGATATAGAGAACAAACCCTACGAGGAGCGGATGAAGGAGCTGGGCTTGTTCAGCCTGGAGAAAAGGAGGCTCAGGGGCGATCTTATTGCTCTCTACAGGTACCTTAAAGGAGGCTGTAGAGAGGTGGGGGTTGGTCTATTCTCCCACGTGCCTAGTGACAAGACGAGGGGGAATGGGCTAAAGTTGCACCAGGGGCGTTTTAGGTTGGATATTAGGAAGAACTTCTTTACTGGGAGGGTTGTGAGGCATTGGAATGGGCTGCCCAGGATACTGGTGGAGTCACCATCCCTAGAGGTCTTTAAA
Organism: Anas acuta; assembly: GCF_963932015.1. Lineage (NCBI taxonomy): Eukaryota > Metazoa > Chordata > Aves > Anseriformes > Anatidae > Anas > Anas acuta. Next base: position 43,350,733 of record NC_088983.1, on the reverse strand, counting down.
AAATGTTTAGTTGTTGAACTTAGTGATATGGTTTAGTGGAGGACTTGTTAGTGTTAGGTCAGAGGTTGGACTCGATGATCTTGAGGTCTCTTCCAACCTAGACATATCTGTGATTCTGTGATAAATTTACATAGCTTCAACTTTTTTTTTTTTTTTTTTTTTTTTTTAATCCTGTATGATTAAGGTGCTGCAGTTAAAGTTGCACAATTAAATGAAAAGCTCAGAACTGATTTGTGCTTGTGTGGACTTCTGGTGTTTGCTATGTCAGAATCACTGACACCCCAGCTTCTTACATATCTTCTGATGAAATTATGTTCTTTCAATTTTATTGTGACTATTCTCACTCCTATGTCCTAAACAAGTCTCATGAACACAGGAAACACATCCTATAAGCAAAATAAAACAGATTTTCTACTATATAAGAAACCAGTTATTTCCAGTGTCTCTAATAAGAAATACAGGAAATTTATCTCAGAAAATTGAATACTGTATAACCATGATTTTTTTCTTCTTATTATTTACCGGAGCATTATTCTTATCCTTGTATGTCCTAAACAAGGACAGAAAACCAAGTAGAGCTTGTGACTACTTTTAGAATCATAAGATAATTCTAGCTGATTGCAATATGTTAGGTAGGATAATTAAGCAGAACAAAGAAGCTTAGCAGTGTATAAGGCTTTTTTTTTTTTTCCAGTGAACATGGGAGATGTTGTAATGGGTAACATGAATATAGCTAACAGTAATGTTGACAGCTCACTCAGAGAGGAAACAACTAAATCAAATATCTAAGTTCTTGTTGTTCTCTACCATAATTTTGATCATAGTATGTATCAGTACACAGATTTGAAAACAGGCATGATTAATCTTACACATATATAAATATATTGACTGAAGGTGTTTGTAAAGTGTAACACCTGCAGATCACTTAGATATCCCTCACCCTGTGGTATTTCTGCCATGTACAGGAGGGGGCGCAACAGTTAGAAATACTACATTAAACTTTAGACATTGAGTTTATTTCTATATCCTGGATGATTCTCTCACTTAAATGTACAGTTTCATCTTTGTATCAATAGAAATAAGTACCTTACCTACTGCACAGTTATGAATTTAGGCTATTATGATCTATAATATTTTAGACGCCATTAAAATGATCCTTATTTTTACTGATCCTAATTTTTACTGCAAATTTAAGTGAAGCTTAAAAGGCAAAAACAATGTAATTTTCTTTGCATCCACGTTGTGTTTTTTTTTTTTTTTTTTTTTTTTTTTCTGCCTGTATTCTCTTAGCAATATGCCAGCTGACACTGGTAGCATTTCCAAGAACGCCCGACAATTTATAGGCATTGATCCTACCAGGGAATGACAAGTAGCTTCTGTTGACTCTGGGGGTCAAGTGGCTTCTTTCACAGCTGATTATGAAAAAGTGTCCTAGGATGAAAAGATTTAAGTATCAATACACATTTTACAAGTAGTCAAGCTACACATACTACATATCTGAACCAAATTTCTTAGAAATTTATTAATTATTTATTGAATTATCTCCCACATCTCAACTATAATAGAGCCATGCCTCAAATAAAAGGCTGGGAGGGTCTGAGGACTCCAGAGGTCCTTTCCATCCTCAACCAAAATGTGACTCTGTAAAGCAAAAGATACCTAAAGGAAGAAAAACTGCCTTTAATGTTTCAAAAGCTCTTAAGGCTTTTTTTTTTTTTTTTTTTTTTTTTTTTGTGATGAGAGTTTTTATAGTGTTACTTAGTTCAGGAATTTTATTCTTACATTGCTATATAAGCAAAAAAAATAACAATAAAAATTACTCTATTACAATTACTCAGCCAGAATCTCTTAATATTAGGATCTGAAATATTACAGAGATAATTATTTCAGCTATGAACATATAATAATGAATGTTAAAATGACAGAGAAATCTAAAGACATCATTAGTCTATACTGAAATCAAATAGTCTCATTCATGTTTCTTCAAATAGTCTCATTTGAGCCTGTGCCAGACTTCTATGCTTTTCTTTCTGAGTTCAATTTTCTGAGTTCAATTACCATTTGATAATAACACAACATTTGAAGGTTTCTTGATAATTCCAAAACTTTTGTGAGACATATGCATGGATAAAAAACTTACAGTTTCCAAATATTAGTATACATTACACATTGATTTCTGTTTGAGAACTCTATCTGTCAATGAACAAATAAGCAGGTAAGGAGGAAAAACAGAAGTTGAACACATTTGTTCAGAACTGTGAATATGCATATACATGCTTAAAAGACAAGTAATTGTAAAAGACTTCACTGAAGATATTAGAAATATATACACCAAGTATGGTGGAATACTAGTAAAAAAAATGATAATCTCATTGAGTATTTGATACTCAAGTTTTCCCATGTACATGCATCTCCTCTTACCTTGGCATGGTTTTTTAACTTCTTACACTCAAATTTTACAAAACAATTATTGCATATCTGGATGTTGCCTGTTATAAAACTATCTCTAGCAGGGACTGGATAGCTATATAAATGTTTAAAATAAGTGTTCAGAGTCAAAATCCCTATTATGCATTTTTATTTTTTGCCTCTTTTCAGGCTATAAATAACATAACATGCATAACAGGTACAGTGCCTATAGTGAAGAAGTATAGTGGCAGATTCCTTGGCCAGTATATTGGTGTCCTAAAAACTTCTGGGGGCAGGTGTCTCCAACCCGGAAAATAAACAAACAAAACAAAACAAACAAACAAACAAACAAACAAACAAACAGTAACTGAATTTTCATACTTAATTTTTACTTAGCATTTTGATGCTGAAGATTCTCTTCAACTCTTTTGGAAGAGTTTATATAACTATTGTATAACTGTTTGAATAAACATCAGGTCTTACAGCATGGTAACCTGTTTCTGATGCTGAAATGAGAATACTTTGTAGCACAGTAAAAATATGGACTTGTTGAAATTTGGAAATGAAAGGATTCTTCTTGGTCTCTCATAATCAAATATTTTGTGAATTATATTCTCCATCAGCTCTATGTCCAGTAAGTTTTTACATTACTCTGAGGTGGACTTTTAAACTTTTCTGTTGGAAACTTCATTAAATCTGATTGTAAAAACAAAAAAACTAATCTGCTTCTAACATCAAATATATTTTAAAGCTTTGGAGTATCCCTGTCTGTGTCTACTCTGGCTTTTTGGTTTTAACATTTTAGAACAGGGTTTGCCTATTGGGTTAATTACCACTGAGGTCTTTGGTCACTTGTGGAGTAAAGAGAATAAATAACAAAACATTTTGCACCAATAAAACACTATATTTTATTGCAGTATACATGATGATGATTTGACAATGCACTTAGAAAATCTACTTAAAATCTGATAGGAAAAAAAAAAATACTTTATTCATCTTCACGTAGACTTGTTTTCCCCAAAACAACTAAAATAATTCAGCATGGTATGAGTTGCAAAAACAAACACATCAAAGTCCTCAAAAGGATCTACATGGATAGGTCATTAGGAATGTATGGCTTCATATATTTTGTTAATTCTCAGAGGTTAGTTTATATCTTGATACTTTAATAAACAGTTTCAGCATTGGTGAAAGCTGGAAAGCTTAATCCGTTAAGAGCCATTCAGAAGCAAAACAAACAAACAAAGCTTTAACCACTTCAGTGACAACAGCACAGAACAAACAAGCAGTCTCCTTAGGAAACCCCAGCAATTTTAGGATCAATAGCCTTACTCTGTGCTTCTGAGTGATGAAAGCTAGAAAATCTCTGCTGTCAGCTCTTTACAAAAATGTTTCTGGCAAAGATATAGTTGCAAATTTGATGAGTTTAGTTTAGTAATACCCATGTAGTCTAGAAGGCTGACTTAAGTACTATCACCGGTCACAATGAAAACAAACCAACTCAAACATCACTGTTAGCTGAAATTTCCTCTCTGTACACTTAATTTACAATGTTACAATACCTTTCAACATCTCTTCCAAGTCCCTGTGCTTAGAGTTTTGTGATTATTTTCCTAATTAACAGCAGCAGGATTTTTTTTCCATATAGGGAATTAAGACAAAAAAAAAAAAAAAAAATTGTGACTGTAAGACCAGTACAGTGACTTAAACCACTAAAGAATGTAAGACTGTTTCAAAAAGTCCATTTAACTCAATCTGCCAATATGAAAAATCAAATCAGCAAATACATTTATATACACAGAAAGAAGAAAAATAAACATTTTTTCCTTTATAAGATTAAAAGCCTGCTAGGCCCTTTTAAAACACTGCCATTGTATATTGACTTTCATGAAAATAGCCTTTACTTCCTTTTACTTTGTCTAGAATTACATCATTCAGCAGAGCTTTTTTATAGTAGACCTGTTATCATTCCAAATAATTTTAAATTATTCTTGCAATTTTATACTAATATATGTACAATAATTCCTATATATATATTTGTGCTGTTATTGTTGTTTTTATTTAAATTTCACATTTACTCTTAATTATCAACTCAGAAGTAAAATAGGAGGATTATTTATTTTTTAGCCAGCAGTGTCAGTTCATTTTTATTTCACTCATGAATTATCTAGAAGCCTTAGAATATATACTTTCTTAGGTAGTCAAAAGACACTTGTAGGGATTGCCTGCATATATCTACAAGCTAACTTATCCACTAAGATTTGTTGATTGTCTTTTTTTTTTTTTCCCTATAATCATCAGAGTTATCAGAGTTTACTAACTGTATTTTAAAAATTAATCAATAACATGGAAAGCTGTCAATATCAGAAACAGAAGCAGTAAAACAGAACTTTTGCCAAAATTCTTCTTTACACACCACACAGTCTACCCAAATTTTTCACTGGAAAGGCACAAAGTCAGAATAACATTGAAAATACGTGGCTTTACACAGGGACACTGTGTTGTTTTAGTCCTGATTCATTAAGATGCTTGATGTGTAAGTGAGTTGTCAAACGATATGTGGGTGGCTGTAATGGCAGCATGTAGGTTTGTATGGAAAACAAGTATGGCACTGTGAAGATTTTTTCTCTCTTTCATCATATAGGTACTCACATGTAACACTTGTGAAGGGTCTGCTAAGAACCCTACTGTCAAACTAACCAATTCATCAGAAACATGCAAGTTTAAAACAAAGTTCTCCAAAGGCTGAAAAAAAAATCAAACCACCTAGACTTTCTGTAGCCTAACCAAGTGACAGACACATAGACAACTTCACTGCTGCCAGAACAACACTCTGCACAGCCCACCAGCAAGCTATTTGTCACTGCTACAAGAATATCCTCCGCAATTTGGCATCAGGGTCCCTTGGTAGCCAACTGTGCTTGCACAGGGCTGGAAGTGCTATCCAATAATGGCGAGAAAAATGATCTGAGTATCTCATTATTATTACAAAATGTGTTATTGTATGAAAAACATATCTTCGTGGCCACAAACATGAAAAGTGTATAGGAAAATAGCAATTTACAGAATACCAGAAAATTGTGTTCTATATGAGTTTCTGGAAGGCTGTGTTTAACTCCATTTCCTTTTCTCCCTCCCCAGTCCTCTCATCCATCAAAACTGTGACTGACTATTCCATACATCTGGTATAATATGGAAGGCTTTTCATGATACTTCATAGAAATAAGAGGTTAAAATAATCTCTGGCATAATGCCATTATGCATTATCCCAGAGATGAACATAGCTGAGTAATTTTGCAGGCCTAATGTTTAATTTTTAAAGTTTCACGTAAGATGGTGGAAAACACATTTTACTTTTAACAGATCTTCAGATCATACTAGATTCGGTGTGAAACACAAAGTCACACACTGCTATTCGTGTCACAAAGGTCAAGCCTTTTCATTGTGCTTAGTGTTGTAAGATACAATTCACTACCAGCCCAGAGCACCACAGCCTTTGATATAATCTTGTCCTATGAAGATTATTGTCCTATGAAGATTATACTCCTTTATGTGGGCCTTAGGTCCCACATATTCTGTTGGATCCTACAGATATATAAATTTATTAATGCTGGCTGCACTGCTGCAATTGTTTAATTATCATCCTCAGCCAATTGATTTTATGGAGAAGATGCAGAAATTAAGAAGAGCCATCCATTCCCAATGGTATTAGGAAAGTGAGATAGCACAATGAAAAGTAAGTTAAGAGGAGCAGCAGAAATATTTTGCAAAAAGAAACAGAGTAGAAATACAAGAACAGAAATGATGAGTGTAGATAAATAAATAAATAATCAAATACGAAATAAAGATCAAAAAAGGACAGGGAAGAATTCCATTGCAGGAAAGAGCTTGTTAAAGAGCCTGTTGGGACTAGTGCAGCAGTCAGATTTTAATTAATAAACCACTTTTTCTGTATTTTTCAAAGCTCCTCTTAACCTGGAGGTTCCTGTTAACTTACCAAATGTCTTATCACTAGAGTATGACATAACTTAAAAGGCATGTGTAGATGCTCAGGAAAAATGACCGTTCCTTTATTTTGTGATTTCTATTAATTTCAATTATATGATAGGAAAATGATCTTGGCAACTAGGATATTCTTTTCCCTGAAAGCATATCCAGCTGTTTATTATATATTAGTAAATTACAAATAAAGTGCACAAGGTGCACAAAGATACCATAGTATCTACAATGAGCCAACTTGGATCTAGAAGCTGAAAGTTTCATTGGATGCTGTACTAGGTAGACTTAACAGATAAACTCAGTTCAGAGATCTCTGTGTTCCAGAATTGCAATTACTGATCGTGTGACAATTAACATGGGCTCTGTACATGCATTTTTTAGTCTTTCCTCTTCTTTTATGAATAGTTCTTCCTTTGTGCAGCATAACTAGAGCTTCTCATTGGCATACTGTTTAGGTGAAGGAGATAAAATTAAATGATCAAATAGCTAGAACTATCTGTAGAATAATATTTCATAGGTGGTAGTAGAGATTCAGACTATAAACTCATCATCAAAGACAATTAGACCTGGGAGAGGGAAAAAGGACAGTGGGAATAAGAACTGTAAATTAGAGCACAACAAAAAACACAATTATCCTTACACTGCAAACTGTCAATTTAGACCAGACAATGTATGCTTAAGATAGATATTGCAAGATTATGTACACAAAATAAATTTATATTGAATTGGGTGCACAACTGTGGTTTGGTGTTTTTTTTTTTTTGTTTGTTTTTTTTTTTTTTTGTGTGTGTTTTTGTTTGTTTGTTTGTTTGTTGTTGGTTTTTTTGGCTTTGCAATTTTAGTTTTGTTCATCATATATGTGGTTAATAATGCTTTATGTTTTTAAGCATGGTAGTAAGTTGCTATGTTTTTCCAAAAGTATTTCAAATAACCAATTCTGTATACCTGTATTTTCTTTTTGCAAACAATATTGTGAGTACTATAACTGATGTCATTATTTAAGGTGCATGAATAAATTATGAGAACTATTAGATTCTTTCCAGCAATTTGGTTATATAAATTAGTTTTTTCTTTTCTCTCTCTGATCATTTCATCTTTAAAGGTGGTGACTATTTGGAACCATTTTTATACTTTAGGTAACCCATACTGAAATTTAAAATATTTAATTACTTTTCCTTAGCACCCCAAATAAAGGCGGAAGAATATTAATGAGTGTGAAAAAGATCTCACAGAGAAGTATTTCTCTTTGTCTCCCTGACTGTTAAAACCTCTGTTTTATTAATGATGTGCACTGCAAGAAATGGGCATGCCTTTTTAACTTTAACGGCATTTAAGCACCCCAAATCTCTTCCTACTAAGTTTCTTTGAGAAGTTAAAGTCATTTTTAAAAAAGGTGCATGCTTTACATATTGACACAAGGATGACATGGGTCTTATCATGGTCCTATTAAAGGTGGATCAATTGAGTTATTGGTATTTTACTGATTTTATTCAATATGAGGAGGATCAGGTGTAATGGAAAGACACATCTATACTTGGAAATTCATTTATACTTGGAAATTCATTAGCCCTTTTCTGGAACAGAACTTTTTAAACATTCAGAACTTTTCAATGCATTTGAAATTACACTGCAATGAAGAAAAAAAAAAAGAAAAAAAAAAGAAAAAAAATTATGTAGCAAACTTTGCTACTAATATTGTTGCTCTAGCAGCCTTTATGTTTAGAGCTTCAGATATACTTCAAAGACCTCACGATCAGACTGTGAGTTGCTGCTTGCCAAGAAAAGGAAGTCTTACTTTAGACTACAATGGACTGATTGGTCTGGAGCAAAAGGTCACCAAACACTACACATGCCTGGTTGGGACTAAAGCTTAAAGGGGAAATCTTGCCAAGCAGGATTAAGGTGTCTATTCTTCCTTCAGTATGAGTGCATAACTCCCTCAGTGTCAAGGGGAGTAGCACATTCATAGTCAAAGACAAAAAAAAAAAAAAATTATTCAGAAGGATATTGATTCACCAGGCCACACTCATACAAAAACAAGGGATGATGTACTTCAGTCCTTCCTGTTACAGAGAGGCTGAAGTCTGACATACCTGATTCTGTTTTATCTAGACCTTCTTTCCTTTGGTGCACTTTACTTAACATATGTAAGGATAAGAATTAGACTGCTTGCTTATTGCAACATTGTGGGTGATTCCATGACTAAAATGTAAACCTGCCTTTGGTGCTTCCTACAGATCATGTAGCTGCCTGGAGATAGACAATAAGGGATATTACGCAGAATAAGAAATGAGAGACAAAGCAAACCGAGCCCCTCCAGTATGCTGGCACCTTGCTGCAAATGGTCTGCTTCCATTTATTTTGGGTTCTGACTTCAGAGGTCTCTCCTGAGGCAGGGTTATTGAGGGGACTCAGTCTTTTTAAAGTGTCTATGGAAAGGAAGGAAACATCACACTTTTGCAATGACATAATGATTAGAATAGTTGCTTAGGAAATGGATTCTGAGCTCCACCACCTTAGGAGAAGACCATAGCACTGTAGATATCTAGAATCATAGAATCATTTAGGTTGAAAAAGAGCTCCAATATCATCAGGTCCAACCACCTACCTACCAATACAAGTCCACTTCTAAACCATGTCTCTAAGCGCCACGTCCACATGTCTCTTAAATAAATCTACTCATTCTAGAGTAATCTAGAGATAGTGACTCTATGACCTGCCTGGGCAGCCTGTTTCAATACCTAATCACCCTTTCCATGAATAAATTCTTCCTGATATCCAATCTAAACCGCCCTGGTGGAACTCTTGAGGCCACTGCCTTGCATCCTGTCCTTTGTCTCCTGAGACAAGAAAGGCATCTAGACCCAGAATCTTAGCTCTGTTTCCTAATATTATACACACCTCCCCTGTTCCCACCACCACCACCACACATTTTTTAATTGTCCCCTGAACTTGAATTTCAGGGCATATTTTCAACTACTTCTAGATCATGTCTCTGCCATAAAGAATAGGTATCCTGTAGGGATAAACACAACTTTTGCTTAGTTCTTGCAACTTGCAACTTGTAGCTAGTTTATGACAGATGGGGAGGCTCAGCAGGAGAATCATAAACATTACAGATGCAACTGATATTCAAAACTTAAATCAGCAATAAGTTGGTATTTGTGAATAAGAAAAGGAGTTGATGCCCTCATCTCTTGCTTTTGACTTTTTGCATTAGCTCTACCATAACTATTTTAATCTTGACTAGTTTTAAACAGAAGCCAACAGCAAGAAGAACAATATATATCTTGACTATTATGAAAGTAATCTATACATATGCATACCAGAGACTGGTTTTGGTCTTTTTTTTTTTTTTTTTTTTCTGGATAAATACAATTGTATATACTCAGAACAGAAAAGGTCTACCTTTGTGAAAAGATTGCAAGATTGCTCAAATCTGAGATACAAAAGGATTTGGACAAAGATTAAAAGTTTGGAGTAATAAATCTCAAACTATTTTAATCGATAAAGTATTGTGCACAGTTTCCTCAGTAATGCATATAAACACTTTTTGTTGGCCAGAAAAATAAGAATCAGGATGCTAAACACTATCTAGTAGTAATGTTTGAGAAGAACTGGAAAAATCAGAAGATTTAATGGGATTAATATTCCAATGCTAGTGGCTTTTCAAGAAGGCAGAGGCAGGGTAACAGAGGAAGGCGATTTCCTGGAACTGTGCCAAGTAACAAGCTGTTTAATTAATATTCAATCCATCATCCAAAAACTTTATTGGTTTATAGCTAAGATTGCTTAAATGCAAAAGTGCACCTACTCAGTGCAACACAAGGAAATCTCCAGTAAAGATGATGCTTTATTCTGTGTATTCTCGGATCAGACAGTTGCTCTCACAAATTCTGCAACTCCACAAGACATTCTTGTCAATGCCAAAAAAAAAATATTTTCAATATTTTATTAGAATAATAAAAAGACTGATTTATCAGTCTAAAATATTAACAGAGAAAGGGTAGAGGAAGTGCAAAATATTTTCAAAACCAAATAAGGGAGTGAAATAATTTATGAGAAAGAAAAAATGAAATTTAAGTCATTCTGCAATGACCTTGACTTAGAGTTATTGTTTCTTTAGAAGAGAGAACATGGAAGGATTTCTGTGTATGTGTTTTGGTTTGCTTCAAGAAGGCAAGAGTTAACTGCTGAAGTGAAGGAATGTGTGAAGTGTGCAGAGTGCTGAAAGGCTGAAGTTTGGTTTCAAGCTTATCTGAAGGGTGAGGAGCAATTGAAGAGAGAATGTGCCAAGATCTAAGTAGATAGGGAAAATGGAGCCTCCCTCTTATATTTCTTCCTTGCTTACTGATTGTTGAATGTGAACACTACCTATAGATATTCGATTGGTGAAATAGGAAAGAAAACTACATTTAATGTTGTAGTATTAAATATATTAATGCTGTGGTATTAATACTGTATTAAAATAAATATTTTCTATACATAGAAAGCATATCCTAATTTGTATATTTTTATATCATGACTTTCAATTATGTTCAGATATTCTTATCTGAGAATATTCCAAAAGAAACAGCATATTTTGTTTTATTACATTGGGTTTTTAGTTTTTGTTTCAAATTCAACAAATCATTTCACATGCTTATAATCAACCCTATTCTAGAAAACATTTATACATACATATAAATATACTACTTATGCTGTGGAAACAATGCTAAGTATAAGCTCAGTGTTTTGATGAATCCGGGCCTAAGAACAAAAATGACTGTAAACATTCTGAAAACATCTTAAGAGAAAATGCTGTAGTGTTTGAAATGTATAAACAGCTAACATGATATTCTCAGAATGGAATTTTTTGAGATAGCAATAATGATCTACTTACTAAATTCCAGAATCTACTTACTAAGTTCCAGGCAATAATTTTATTCAACAAATCTTGAATATCATCAACCATATTAATATTTTCACTTAAAATGCACTATTATATTTTATATTTACTCATGTGTTCCTCTACCATATTTTTGTCTTACTATATACTGACCTACCAATATTTTCTCAACAATCAGCTTATTACAAACACTGGCAAAGGATAGCAGGTAAATATATGTTGTAACCTTACAGTTCCTTGTCCATTGTTTTCATTTGTTTAAGTTGCATTATAAACTGGGCTTTCCCCCTAACTGTGATATTGAATATGTTTTAAAACATACTTTTAAAAACTGTCACCAGAATGAAAAATGAATAAATGTAAATTAATTTTCCCTTAATTCCAATAAACAGCTGTCCAATATTACTATTACCAGATCCAATAAGCAACTGGCCAATATTGCTATTACCAGACAAACTGGTAAAGGACACATCCTTGAACTGTGAGGACATAGGCTATACACTGCTGACAGTATATATTACTGATCTGTTAAGCATAGCTATCTGCACAGTTACATCTTTAAAAATCATTATCTTGTCTATTTGATAAGGGATATTCTTTTCTCTTTGTTGCAAAAAGGACATAATCAATATGAAAGGTCAGCTGAGAACAATGCATAGCAAGGGGCTTTCTATCTTAGTTCAAAGTTCACATTTGATTTTCACAAAGCTTAGTGTATACCTAGCATAGTTCAAGACAGAAATTGGAGACATTCCTCAGTATTTAACTACAAAATACATATTCATTACTGTCATTAGATATAGTCTAATAAAAATGTACCATATATTCAGTATACTTCGTGATACTAAATACTTTCTTTAATATGGATGTATTGAAACAATGTCCTGTATCAAAAGAAATTTTATTTTCTTAAAATCCCTCTCTAATCAAATATGTACTATTATCATGGTAAAGGTATTTATTAAAAACTGAATTTACAATGGCATTGACCACCTGCATTTCTTGGTAAAGGCAGAGAGCCTCAGATATTCAACACCTCGATAGCATATTGTCATTTAGATAGATACAAAACGCAACACATTCCAGTAAACACAAGGCTGATTTAATTTCAGTCTCTGTTCACTTTATTGATTTAGTTGGAATACTGCTGAGTTTACAGTGCTGCATACTAATTCCTGCCAGATTCTGCCTTCACTGTTCACACTGAGCATTATTTTACGCTCAGGGTAGTCCCATGGAGCTCAATGGGACACCATCATGTGAGGTAGAACAGCAGAATATGGTTCTGGTAGCAGACAGTTGTATATTGTTTTTTATACTAATCTTACTTTATTCTAAAAAAAAAGGGGGGGGGGGGAGGAAGGAAGGAAGAGGAGGCCTATGTAAATCTTTTATTGGCATTTCTACTCACTAAAGAAAGTTTCACACATTCCAGATTTAATTTTTCAGTGGTGACTGCTACCCTGCTACCTGTTGTAACTGCTGAGAATCTTTCAAGGGTTCCTTGAAATTATGACAGTTTTAAAGGGCATATTCCCCTTAAAGTGCAGAAAAATAAAGTACAAAGGAGGGTGTCTTCCAAGTGACCCCCTTTTCCTTGCTGCTTTGAGTTTAAGTGAGGGTTTTTTCTAACAATGCTACAAAATTTAAAAATTTTAAAAAATAATTGAACTTCATGCAGTTCTCTGAGAATAGACTCTGTTAGCCTACCTTATTTCCTATGGAATGACTTCACAGTGATATAGTCCATACTGAACTATTCTTGTATCTTTTTATTTTTTAATATTGTACCAGATAGTAGCATGAGAGCATCAAAATAAATCTTATTAATTATACTTTCCTCATTCTTCTGTGACTTTCATAATTATTTTTGTTGTTTTTTTAAATATAACTACCCTTGCACTTATGTCATAAAAATTCTGCCTTTTTCTCTTTTTTAATATTTGTATTCAAGACAAACAACAGGAGGTTGAAATCAGGCCATTTAAAAGAAACATCTGCTGACATTTATTCATATGCTACATGTTCCACTTTCATCATTGAATGTAATGATAAACACACATTCCAGTCAATAATGGCAATTCCCAGCCAAGCTTTACAAATGGTCTCTTTAACACCTAAATTGACAGCTCGGGAGAATTTGAGATAGAAGCTAAATATGGTACATTTGGACACTATTTCCCTAAGCCTAGAATGACTGGAAGACTTTAACAAGCAAATACACTGTGGGTGTGTGGGTATAGTCTTGACTAATACAGGTAAATATCTCATTAGACTTTTGTGTTTTATAAAGAACTACGGGTAAAAGACAAAAACTTTGAGGCATGACATTTCCTCCTTAAAAAAGAAATCTAATTATTTTTCCTTCATACAGGAGAACTAACATTAATGGAAGCTGAAATTTGAAATAAGTTTGCTTTTTAAATCAGAAATATTTTGTCTGCTTTGGCTTATTGTTTCACGTTTCAAGCTTGTTAATTGCTATTTTTTCTAAAATAATTTCTATAAATTTGCTTTTAAAGCAATATTGTCAAGAGCTAGGTTGATTCCTTATTCAATTCATATGTTTTCATGTAAGAATGTCTTATGAGCTACCATATTGCAAAACAGAGTCTCATTTGAAAGCAATTTTTTCTCAGTTGTGTGTGACCAAAGATGGTATGTATAAAACTATTAGAGGTTTCATGACAGGAATAAACTGAAAATGTCTCATCACTTTGTATGCATATAAATATATTTTTCTGAAACAATAATGATCTCTTTTTGTATTCCTCTGTATATTCTTTTTCATTTTAGTTCAGATTGATTAACCTTCTTATAACTGAATCATAAACTGATTTTAAGTCAAGCAGAAAATCACAGCTTTTCCAAACTCCTTCATGTGTGAATAGTTTATCCTTTCAAAACTCTTGTATAGTTCAAAACAGGTCATTCATTATTTAGCAAGAGGGGGAAATTCTACACATTCTAAAATAATGAATGTAAAAATAATTATAGGATCACAAAGTTATCTTGTATAGCACAATGGAAAGTGTTAGACAAGAAGATAATGCTGTATTTGTTGGTTGAAAGAAATTACTTTTCTGAAATCCATTCAGTTTCGTTTATCATATTAGAATTGGTCACATTTATCTTTACGAAGAACTAAAAACATTGAGGTTCATTTGGTAGTCTTTTAATCTGTAGGGAATTCACTTGGATTACAGTAGCAAGAGTCACTGACCAAAAAACATACACTTTGTGTCTGTCTATTGGCCCATGTCTGTAAATTCATGCTATTGGATGTAGGAGCCAGGTGGTCTACCATTGCCCTAAATGTTGCCCTTATTTGTGTTTATACTTCCTTTACTTTTCACTGACACAAAATGAAGACTATATTGAAGTAAGACTACTTGAAGACAATATTGAATGGTTATATATCACCTTTTATCATGGAAGTTTACTGAGTATCTGATAAGCACTAGGAGATATATTCCATGAAATGAATGGACCTGTTCAATACAAAAGATTTTCTGTACAGTCCAGTGTAGAAAAACTGTTACAAATAAAGTAATTAAATCCCAATTATAATATTTGTGTTCTTATTTAAGAGTCTTTAAACAACATTAGGGGAGTGGGGGTTTGTGGGTATTTTTTCCTTTTTGTTGAGATTAATTGCTGTGTTTAATGAATGTCTGGTAAGCAAAGTAAGCTTGTTACTTTTATTAATAGAAAAAATAGAATAACTTCTCAGCTGGAAGAGACCTACAAAGAACATTTAGTCCACTCTGAAAGAATCTTTATCTTGAAGTAAAATAAAATTACAACAGGATTTTTGATTTCTAAAGTAATGGAACAGACAAATTTAGTAAAAGCCCTGGTTCAGTAGAATTTACATGTTCAGGAGTGCATGTAATCTTGAAATACAAATCTGTATATCAATGCAAGACAAACCCTAATCTTGCACCAGCGATCATAGTAGAAACAACGTGCTATTATTATGCAAAAGTTAAATGATCTGCAAGTAGACCATTAGGCAATCAGTGCATAAATCTATTTAAAGCTGGACTCTTTGAGCAATCTTGGGAGTGGATACCAGCTATAAAACACAAAACTCTGTGGATTTGCTAAGTACTGCCTATCCAATTGCACGTGGTACAAAAGTGAACTGTAGCCACAGCTTTTGCAATGATGTAATTGTAGTTAGAAAAAAATTTACAATATGGCCTATAAGAAGATTCTCATAGATGAGGAAATTCTCTACAATAGTATCCAAGTCATCTGGACTTTGTATTATGAGGTATTATCACCAGATACATCAGAACAAGTTCCATATCACAGGGTTATCTATTAGAAAACTACTGTTTATGTTGTTTCCTATATTAACAATAATTTTGAAATGTAGTATTACTATATATACCCAATTATCATGAATATTTAATCGGTTATGTAATGATTACTACAATAAAGCAGGCAGTTCCACAATCAGGATTTTACATCATAATTCTAAAAAAACAATAATAAATAAATAAATATATATATTATATAATGTATAAATAATATATAAATATATATATATATTATATATTATATATATATGTATCCATATATATATATACACTAACTATCTATACATGGAGAAAAACAGTTTGCCAAAAGGAATTAAGATTGAATTTGATCTCTTGAATTGATTGATTTCTAGTAACCCTGAATATTAGAAATCTTTTTACTGTAAATGCTCTCTTGGTTGCTCAGAGGTGATGCAAACCACATGTGCAGAGACAGAATTTATTTGTGTTGTAAGACTTCTAAATTAAATTTAGACTGACAAATATTATAAGTTGCTTCTTTGCCTAAAGCTCATCTTTACCAGTCCATCTGGAAATAGATTAAAAAAAAAAAAAAATCACACAAGATTTCTGGAAATGTGAAAAACATTACCTATTGGTTCTTTATCTCTTCTGATGGTTATTACCATCTTGGTTCTCATACCATCCAAATGAGAAACTTTAAGCCCAAGTGACTGTTTTAAAGATTTAATGAAATCTAGAAGCTTTGCTAGAAGCTTCTGACATCATCTGGCTTGTCATTGAGAATCCAAGCAAAAGGATGTGATAGTCTTATAACTTAGAAAATGTCTGCTCTTTATATCATGCATCTTCCTCCAAAACATGTGTGTGAAAGTCACACAAATTCATGTTGATCAAATTGTGTGTTCCAGACTAGAATTGCTTAACTGCCTTCAGCTGAAAGACATTCTGGATTAAATCCAAGGACCATCTTGAAGTTCACTGGTGTCCAGAACTGGTAAGCAAACATTTATATAAAGAAACAGTACAATCATTTTGAAAACTTATAATTTTACACTTATATTTAAAAATATTATTTTTAGGCTCTGAAAACAATTAACTGGCTCGTACTTTGCCTGAGTGTAGCCACTGATACACCTAAAAACTGCACAGGGCTAGATATATTTGCATTTTGTTTGTTTCTCTGCAGTCATTTCAAGAACTTTCAAAGACTTTCAGAAGTCCTAAGGACCATTGATGCCCAGTTGGCCAAGATTGCTCTAATATCAAGAAAATATTGAACATTAACAAACTGTCAACAGAGCTCACAGTGTTACCTCTACATGCCTGTGTGAGGCTGAGTGGCGGACAGAAACCTGCACAACAGTGTAGGTACCTGCACACTGTGCAGGTACCTACATATATATATATGTATATAGAGTATCTCAGATATATATATATATATCTGAGATACTCTACATTCAGTTTTTAATTTTTCACCCATTCAAATGGTAGATGACGTAAACCTTCAGGTTAGCCAGAGCTGTAGTTATTTATGGGTGATTTTACCATCTTCTGGCTCTTTTTTTCTTTTTCTAACATAGGAGAGAAACATATGGACCCAAGTTTTTAAATGCTATTATTAGGCCTATATATAAGCACGGTTGTATTTATGGGTTGATTTTGGTTTTTGTTTTCCTTTTTTTTTTTTTTTTCCTTTTTTTTTTCTTCCTGAAAGAAAGCACAGATAAATGATAAAATTCAGGTAAATTAACTTCCACTGCCATGCTAAATGTTTATATTAAACACATAAAGATTTCTCTGTCTTAATAGTCAAAAAATGGAAGAAAGTCAAAAGAACACATTCTGCCAATGAATGTTTCATGACTTCTAAATGGATACATTTTCCAGTGTGCAGTAGAAAGTTAATATGTTCTCAGAAGATTTCTTTAATTTAGTTGTTGCTAATTTATTCACACTAATACAGGAAAAAAATACTGCAAAATTTTTCATAACAAAAAACTGTGCATATCTCTGTGTTTTAGCTGGCATGTGGTTCTACACAGATGGTTTGGGGCTTTCTTTGCTGCAAAACAGATGGGCCTCCACTGTCCCTTACCAATCAAAAGAGAACTTGAAAATATAGGAATATCTTTACTTCCATTGTGTCCTGTAATTCAAGAAATTAAATGCCTAAATATATAAATATGATTTCCTGTGTAAAATGATGGAATATCATATGTTTAATTTAAACTATTTGTCTATATTTAATGTGAAAACTGTTGGGTGGTAGTGGTTTTCTTCCAAACAATAACTAAATATTACAAAAAGTATTGACTAGAATGAGAGCTATTGCTGTTAATCTTAGCTGTGTGATAGTGTTGTATTTTTACTTTGCTGATACTGTTTAAATTTATTTTAGATGTGATACAATGTCATTCAAAATAATTACCAACTTAAGAGAGCAGCTTGTTGACAGATCATCTTTTATTATTTTGTTCACATACTGCACTGTATGACAGTAGCACAGACATTTATAGCGTGAATATCAACTAACTTTTTTTGTTCTATAAGCATTTGCAATGGGGAAAAGAGTGTATTTGGGGCTTTTTTTTTTTCCTAGAAATACACCATTTCCTGCCTCATTTTGGACAACATAGATTAGAGATCAAAAAATACTCCCGTGGCTATAACTAAAAGTCCCTGAGAACAAAAAGGGAATTAGTCAGACTGAGGGACTGTTTCACCTTGCAATCCAAACCCTACCAATGCTGAAGAAATATATTTACTGATCATCATATTACAAGTGGTGCAGACTGAGTGAGTTTGGGCCTGAGTGTTAGGGTTGCCACCTAACCCACAGTTTCTGTCACCATTGCAGTTTTGATCACTTCTTAATTAAATGTTCTGAGGATATGCCCCCTCTGAAGAACATTTTCATAATATGTTTTACTCCATAGCTGAACAGCGTACAAATGCTCCACAAAACTAGATGAGGCTGCACATAGATTCAGAAATATTCTGACTTGGATCTGTCTGCAGTGGTCAGCTGCAGTGCACAGAGACTGTAATCCTAAAATACATTATCATTTTCCTTTACATTTAAGCATGTGGTCATGCAATGCTTTTGAAAGCATTGGATATTCCCTATTAATGATGTTATGTCATCTCAGTGATATATAGTGAAAAGTTCCCGAGTTATATCCTTGGAAACATTCTTAGGTTACTTTTTTTTTTTTTTTTTAATGAGCTTTCTTGCAGCTTTAAAAAATGAAGGTAGTCATTTCTGAGCATTACATTAAGGTAATATATCTCTACGAATTATAACAGCATACCATTTCTATCCATGCCTTGAAAGTTACAAACCCAGTACCACTTAACTTCGTAAATGATGTACATTTATATGATCCAGTAACCCTGTGTGGGAAGGAGTCACATTTTGCTGTGTCTAACTTGAATGAAAAAGGGGCAAGTCATCCATCTAGTTTTAAAGTATGCTGATTTTGTTGAATGCATGGAACACTGAGCAACAGAATATCTTTTCTTTTCCTCTGCAATCTTCATTGATATTTATAGTTTTAACTTTTATTTGGTACATATTGTGAAGAATATATTTTAACATCAAATAGTGCTGGCTGCAATACACCATCTTCTCTTGTGTAGGTGCAGAAAAAAATCTAATTACAGGTGATATTGTTGTTCTTTTTATGTCAATCTGCTGGCTTTTCTGTTTGTTTGTTTTAGTTTAGTTTTTGTTATCATTTAAAAGGAGAAAAGGAACTGATTAAACAGACATTACAATGTCAGAATAGCTCATTGAGATCCTATACATATCAACATTTTTTGAGCAATTATACACATAAAGCTATAATAATTCATTTAATCATGCGAAGCACTCAGATTCAGGAATGATGAACTCCAGTTCATGGCTGGGTATGAGTGTGATGGTTTCACCCTGATAGACTGCTAAACTCCACCACGCTACTCTCTCTCTCAGCCTCAAAGGAAGAAGGGGAGAAAATATGATGAAAAAAGGCTCATGGGTTGAGATAAGGACAAGGAGATCACTCACCAATTATTGTCATGGGCAATACAGACTCAATTTGTTGCCTATTACTAGCAGACTAGAGCAGTGAGAAACTAAAAGCAAATTAAAAGCACCTTTCCCCCCATCCACCCTCTTCTCTGAGCAGCACAGGGGAACAGGGAATGGGGTTTGTGGTCAGTCTGTAGCATTTCACCTCCGCTGCTCCTTCACAGTCTCTCCCTGCCCCTTCTCTACATGAGGGTCCGTCCCACAGGATGCCATCCTTCCTGAACTAATCCTGCATGGATTTCCCACAGGCAGCAGCTCTTCAAGAACTGCTCCAACATGGCTCTGTACCATGGGGTCCATAGGTCAGGAACAAACTATGCCAATATTGGTCCCCCATGGGTGGCAGCTCCCCCCAGATCCCCTGCTCCTGCGTGGGCTCCTCTCCATGGGCTGCAGCTCCGGCCTGGGGCCTGCTCCTGTGGGGACTCTCCATGGGCCGCAGCCTCCTCCAGGCCACATGCACATTGGAGATCTGCTCACTGTGGGACCCATGGGCTACAGGGGGACAGCCTGCTCTGATATGGGCACCTCCACAGGGCCCAGGGGAACTTCAGCTCCAGATCCTGGGGCACTGCCTACCCTTCTTCTGCACAGACCTTTGGGTCTGCAGGGCTGACTTTCACCCCTCTCACCCAGTTGCTGTTGCACAGGAGGGCTTATTTATTTATTTATTTATTTTTCTCTTTCTTCAATCTGCCAAGAGGCAGATTTCTTCAATCATCCCAGAGACCCAACCAGCGTCACTCCCTGGCTTGACTCTGCACAGCAGGGCTTGCTTATTTGTTTGTTTGTTTGTTTGTTTGTTTATTTATTTTTCTCTTTCTTCAGTCTGCTGTCCCAGAGGCCCAACCACCATCACTCCCTGGCTTGACTCTGGCCAGAGGCGGGTCCATTTTGGAGCTGGCTGGAGCTGGCTCTGATTTGACATGAGGCAGCTTCTGGACTCCTCTCACAGAGGTCACCCTTGTGGCTCCCCCACTACCAAAACCTTGCCAAGAAAACCCAATACAAAGAGATACTTAGACACAAAGGAAACAAGAATTGTTATGCAACTTATAGTCAATATTTGCATCTTCAAAAGAACTCTATGATGACACAGTGAACAATCTTGAGACTCCTGGCATAGTCTTTCTGAATGAAAACTGAATTGGTCATTGTTGGTTATTGTTGGTCAGGATGTACATATTAGACTACATGAGCAGAAAGAACTATACAGCAAGACAAGCAGGAAGGATGAGGATTACAATTTGGTTAGAAGTCTACATTCACAAGCCAGCAAGGTGAATCCCTACAGCGCAGTGCACTTTAGAATGGGACTCTGTTATAGCACTCTTCAGCAACTTTTGTGACACTAGAGGAAGACCAGGGAGGGCTACCAAAGGAAGCTTGTCCAGGCTTTGCAGCAAAGGAAATCAAGTGCAAGGATTTGAGGAAGGGTGGAGTCAAAGTCCATGGTGCTTGTGGAAATTTGAGGGATAAAGAAAAGGAACTGCATTTTCTTGTCAACTCATTAAGTAAAAGCAATATGTAGTTCATTTAATCGGTCCTATTTGTTAATATGCATATGCTAATAATTCCCTTGCTATTAATTAGGAATGGTTTCATTCCTTACAAGGAGATTGTTTTAAATAAGTAAAAATGCTTTGTACTCACCGAATATGTAGTAATCAAATTAATCTGTCTTTATGTTTATATTTTTATATTTATTTATACAACAGTATAAATTATATTAAAATGATTGGAGCACAGCTACTGACTCTTTGTTAGGACTCTCCTTGTCATTTGAGTTTGATGTTTTTTAGACTAAAATTGTTTGGCTCAGTTCATAAGTTGTATCAACGTAAAATACCTTTTTTTCTCTAAATCACAGCAAGAAATGCTGGAACATACTAAATATTTTGTAAGATAAGAAGAATTACTATATTTTTTATATCAACATTTTGGAATATATTTCACATTATAAATGGCAGGCAAATACCATGAAAACAAAAACAAAAACAAACAAACAAAAACCACAATACAATTAAAGCAACCGTCTTTTTCCCCTAATTGTACTTTGTTTGCCTTTCATAAAGCCCTGTAAAGACACATTTTGTGAACTAATAATTTAATAAATTTGAGATTCAAAGTATTAAAACAAAGGATGTTTTTTCAGAACTTGTAACCCTAGAGGTTCTTGCAGCACAGTTTCAGAACTCTTTCTTGGTAAGAAACCTTATCTAATCCAGTTTCATCCTTTAAAACTGCCTACATGCTAATCTCAAGGGACAAATTTAATACTGTGCAACAAAGGGAATATAACCCTTCCAGCTTGAATAGAGGAATTGTTAGGACACCATGTGAGGTATGAATAACATTATAATGCTGCTATTTACTTGGCAAAAGAAAAAAAGTCTACTCTTGCAAACCTGAAGATTAGAGCTTCTTCCTTGGGTTAAATTTTTTGACCCGTGCTTTATCCCAAGACACCTCTTTTACTGTTGTATTTGGGTCTTCAACCTCTTCTGAAGTAAGCACTGAACGTAAGTAAACAATTTGTTCTAGCTGAAGATAGAAAGTCACTATTTAATTGAGTTTTGATGATAGATGTTCTGCAAATGCTGCAAACATCTTTTACAAGGTAAAATAATTTAGTCCTATAGCATATATAGCATTACATAAAGAATATTAGTTTAGCATTCCCCGAGTCTTTAGCATTTAAGTAAGAAATTAGAAAATAAAAGTCAAATGATCTAATGTGGAGAACAAAAATTTGGATTAAAAAAATATTAAATTATTATTAAATTATTATTAATTATTATTATTACATTCTAAATTAAGGATAAGCATTGCTTTTCCTTATCACTTTTTTAAGACTAGTATTTGAACTTGTACTCAAATAATATTTTTTAAATCTTATTTTCATATTCTAGAGTTTTGTACAGCTATTTCTTCTCATAATCATGTCCAGTATGTTCTTTCTACAGTTTAGATTGCTTCATCTTTTCCAAAAAATACATATTTGTAAGCTTATAAGATATATATTACATATATTTACTAAAGATTAGGCTTTCTGATAACATATGCATAATTTAACATGCTCTCTAACCTACTGCACCTTTTCAGACATTAAATGTAAGTTGTACCTAATATACTGTATTAATTATAAACATTATTGCAGTTATACTTGGCTAGAGTAAAATGTAGAATAATGTAGCAAATAGATCTGGCAACTATTTTTTCCCCTTCACATAAAGGAATATTCTAACAATGGACATTACAACAAATAGCAATGGGGTTACCACTAGATTATACCAAGTCTGTCTCTTTGCTGTACCGAAGAAAGTATCGCACCTCTCCTCATTTCTTGTCATCCAAAAAGAATTCCATGAATCAATATGAGGCCTATTGCAAAGCTACTTGTTCTTGGTACAGAATTTTAACCTCTGATATCACATGTTACTGGACTTAAAAATAAAACTAATACTCTCTTCTGATTTGCTATAACATTAGATTTTCTCCCTCTAATAACTGAAGTCATGAAACAACTTCCTTCAAAGTAATTTGAAATCAAATCCTAAACTTGTCAGTAAGGATATCCAGTTCCTCCGGGTTTCACCTGTTGGAGTGCCTTTCAACCATGTTGTCAAAACAAGTTGCATTTTTCCAGTTCTGTTCATTCAGCTTGCAAAAGCTGAAAAAATCTGAATATTGTGAAATGCAGAAGAAAATCTCCAAGAAAAGTATTAATTTCCTTATATTGTCTTTCAGTATTTCAAAACATGTTGACATATATGAAAATCTTTCCGATTGGATGCTTTTAAACAAAACATTTTCATAAGAAAATATGGCATGATCATAAACAATTACTGTCTTCAACAGTTCATGTGGACATGAGCTGCAAACTTGCTGTGATGTTTAACAATGAACAAGATATTTAAACACCATGTAGCCTAATGTAGCCTAATTGAAGATGCTCAAACATGGTCCAAAGATGCTCTTTTTTCTTCAAAACAGAACATGAACTATGGTGGTACTGGGTGTTTTATTTGCTTATATATCTTAAGCACTACCTTCTCTACAAAGATTCATCAGTTTTCTGTTTTATTCAACTTATTCTTGACTGTGCCAAGAACTGTGATCAGTTGGGAAGCTAGCCTAGCTTCAATTCTTTTAGAAATAAAAGGTCTAGTAAAAATGAACAGGTTTGTTTGTTTCCTGCTTTGCTGCTTGTGGATCTATTATATCTGTATTAAATGTTTACTAAATGCTGCCATTCTGATTTGTTGCATTTTGTACACACTTTATCCTTATCTAGTGGATTATTTAAAATGAAAGTAAATAAAAATCAGACCCTCAGTTGTTACAGATAGAGAAATCTGGTCTACTTTATTTCAAAGAAATTATGTGCAGCTTAATTAACAAAAACAACAAAAAGGGAAACACGCTAGTACTAACCACAGTCTTTTGTAACAGCAAGTGCAAAATACCCTACCATATCTGATTCAAATTCTAGAAGTCACAATCTAAAACTGGTGAGTTATATCTTACTACAGTAATCTTCTGCCTATGGTGACAGGAGAAAAATGCCAAACTTAAACACATTAAATTGTCTCTATTTTCAGTGTAAATCACCTACATATCTGCACGTCCTATATAAAAGGGTAATAGTTACGACTTTTCACTATTAATTGAGGAGCTCCTTGCTACTTAATAAATGAAAGAGTTGAAAATGTAAAGTGGTAGACTCCTTTATTTTGCTGATTTCTGTCAGTAACACTGACTGATCCAACTTTTTTCTTGTTGAAGAGCAGTGCAAAGCATACCAAGATTATAATAAATACAGGTAGTTAAAATAACAATGAGGCAGACTTGAAAAAGTTTATCTCGGTACAATTGTAATGGTTAATATATCTTCATCTGCTTTACCTTTCAGTTTTCTCTGACCTGTTACATCTATGACAACAGATACACTAAAGCAAACAAACAAAAAATCCACCACCATCATAATTTTCTTTATACTTACACAGCTGCATGGACACCAGTTACAATATTTCTATAATAGTTTAAAAAGATAGACTGCAGTTTGGACATTTGCCTAAGATTTACCTCTTTTCTAGATGTTTGTGTACTATTTCACACCAAATTATACATGAAAGGACTGAGAACTATAACTTTGTTCAGGTATATGACATTAGGCACCACATATGGATGACAGTCACAACTAATAACATAGATATACATTCAGGCTTATTCTAAAAAGCTGAGAAAAGTTATGAAGGCGGCTGACTTAAAGGAAAAGATAAGATAGAAATGTACTAATGTAAATTGTTAAATATTAAGAAGCAGTGGCAATAAAACCTGTGCCTCCATAATGAATAATGAAGCTAATATTTATGTGTGCTAATACTTGGATAATATTTACATGTGCTGAAAAATCTATGTTAACTTAAGATTTCTCAATAAAAAAGCAAGTGGAAAAATGAATAAATAAATGCAATTAATATAAATTAGAAGTGAGACAATGGAAAAAATACCTAAGAAACTAAAGACATCATGGAAGATTCTATGTCCAGCATGGCTTCATACAATATGAGAATTAAAAGAATATTGGTAACAAGACAAATTATAGTAATGCTACATACATACTAATAAATATTTCTGATTAAAATAGTAAGACCACAAAATATATTTATATTAATATTTCTAATGTTTTGGAAAGAAGCTGACTTTTTTTTTTCTTTTTTTTTTTTCTTTTTTTCATAAAGCAGTAATGGAGTATTTCTAGTCTGCTCTGCTAGAAATTCATACAAGCTAAAGCCTTCAAGGAATAATATTTGTTTATCAGCATATAAAAATGATTTCCATCATCTGAACAAGTATCATCTTCCCAAAGCTTACTTTTCATTGGACAGAACTTCTGGAAATGTAGGAATATTATAACACGGTGACAAGAAGTGAAGCAACCCAGACTACAATAGACTGCTAACATTTTAATACATAGAAAGCTTGTGAAAAAGCTGATGGGAAATTCATTTGTCAAAGAATTAAGACATAATAATTCAAGTCAGCATGAGTCTACAGAAAATGTCTTTTCAGATAAAAGTAATTTCATTTTTTGATGAGATTTCAAGTTTCCTTGTTAGCAGTAATTGTATAAATGTAAGAGACTTCAGACTTGGTTAGATATTAATGAACTGGCCAACTGACAGATTCCAAAAATAGATGCCAATGGAAAATAATTGTCAAATGGAGCATTTCTAGTGTGGTTCCATGGGGACTGGAATAAGTCCAATTGCTTTTCATCATAAATATTTAAGTAAAAATATATCACACTGGTAAAATATCCAGGTGACATAAAACTTGGTAGAGTGATAAATAAAGTCAGAATAATTTGATTCTTTTAGAGGGAAATATAAGGCAGAAAGGGACCACTGTGACCCTATTCTCTGAACTTCAATATAGATACTAGCTAAGAACTTCTCTGAATCAATGTATTGGAACTAAAATTGTGTCTCAGAAAAATACCCATGCATGTTTACAAAAATGCTCCAAACAGTCCACTGTAGTGGAGAAACCACTGCCACACTATTTAAGTTATTCTAATTATTTAAGATGTGTGCTTCATCTTGCGTCAGAATTAGTCTGGCTTCAGGTTGCAACTATGGTCTTGCAGCTATAGCAATGAAGTTTTCATGCTGAGCCAGACTTGGTGGTACTTCTCTCTCCCTTTACTATGAAGATAGAGTGATTACTTTCCTTACCTCATGCTAGGTACTGGAATATTTAGAGACATGGTAGCTGAGTAATTCCACAGGGATGGGAAAACACCTGGCTTTTAGTATGATAAACACAGCAGAACTTATCTGAGTATATATCGCTGATCTAGGACCATCTACTTTGTAAAATGACAGTATACATCTCAAATTTAATTAGAATTACTTCTGTTTCTGTGCAAAAATCCCAGAAATGAGAACACACATAAATATACTTCTGTAAATAATAACAGAAATCAGAAGGGGATATGGATAACTATGATCAAACAAACAAACAAAAAACAATGAAAAACAGACACAGAACTCCTAAGGTTCTGCTTCATGGGGAGCAGATTTCATTCTTTGAAATATGCAGAGAGATGTTGGTAGGCTAACTAGAGGCATTTTTTGGTAATTAAGTTTCTAAGCACGAGGTAGTCTTGTTTGAGAATGACTTTTTTTCACATTAAAAACTGTTTTAGAGAGATGATTGAGGATATTCAACTGTTACTAATTTTTGAGTGATAGTGAGAGTAGTTAGATGTTGTCCAAACGGATCAACATAAAATCAACTGAAACCAAATGTTGAAGAGTATTCACCAGCCACATGCACAGCAAAGTAGCTTTTCACAAATTGCACTTAAATTTATGATTGTTAATATTTTTCATTTGTTTCCTTCCTCAGCCCCCATTGAAACATTTTTGGAGAACCACCGGAGTCTATCAGAATTGCAATGGATATGGATTTCATAAGTGGCTGAACTCTAAATGCACATGCTGTCACAAACAGGCGAAAAGAGCTAAGAATAACAGAGGTGACATTCCATTCTGGCACTTACTGTCTACAGTTAAATTCTTAATCAAAACAAAAGATTTATTTTAATCCTTTTGAGAGTTGAAGTATCTCAACTTTCCTAAATATCATAATGGTTTAAAACACATCGAGGCGAAATTCAGCATATTAGAGAAAGATGCAGCTCAGCACATGGCTAAGAACCTTAACAAATATAAAAACAATTGATAATCTGACTTTGTAAGCATGGGGACCATCTTTGGCCAGACCTGGCACAAACAACTCTCACATTAATGTTTTTTTCTTCATTATTTGCACAGTCACAAAATCTGCTTGCAAGATCCATTCTTCTCATATGGAAGTCATTTTAAAAAGAATGTTATTCAATATTATATTGAATATAGATAGTATATGTTATCTTCCAACTCTTTAAAAAACAAAACAAAACCCTCCTGAGTTGGAAGGGACCCACAAGGATAATCAAGTCCATCTCATGGGTCCGTACAGGACCACACAAAAATCAGATACTATGTGTGAGAGCATTGTACAAACACTTGAACTCTGGAATCTGAATCTATATTTTATTGAATCTATATTTTATTGAAGTTACAAGCCATCTTCTTCTATGGCTATGAATGAGGATGATTCAGTTTAGTTTCTTCAATCTCTAATTCACTCAGGATGAGAAATGAAGACCAGGATCTATTTATTCTAAAATCTTTTTTTTTAAACAAACAAACAAACAAACAAACAAACAAACAAACAAAAAAACAAAAAAAAACTTTCAGTTCATTTCACTATGATAATTTTTATTTTGTTTAATAAACTAGTTCAGAAATGTCTCAGGGGAAGAATTAAGCAACTGTCCAAGATAGCAGACTGCCAGGGCAATGCAATTGTGGCTGCATTGCTAACTTTGTTTTTACTAGGAGGCTGTTAGTTTGCATACAAATTCTTCTGTTCTAAATAGTTTTCTTACTTATCCAACACAGCTAATAGTTTCATGAATCAATAAATGTTAACTTCCTAATTTTTGCACTTAACTATTTTCAGCTTCACTCATTTCCAGAGTAAAAGATAAAAATTAAGCTCATCACTTTTCTAAGAAAAATAATGTAAAAATTAAGAAGTTGAATAATGTTAGGTTATTTTATAATTTACAAAATTATATTGTATATCTTCTTGTCCAGCAATATGAAATGACCTACCTGGTTACAATATCACATTCTGTTACATTCACTACATGTTACAGTTACATGGAATCTATAAAGGTTATCTTATCAACCAAAAAATGCAAGCCATTTTTTTCCTTGGAGTAAACACTACAGGAACAACAACAAAATATTAAAAGTTATTTCAAATGACTATTTCAAAACTATTTGTATCCCTCCAATGTTCAGAAACATCTTTATTTAAAAAGTGAGAGTTTTTGCAATGTCTTCTATGAGATTTTAAAGTCACCAATTATTTCCTGAATGAAAATATCATTTGCCCGATAATCAGATACACTGGTTAAACCAGTAACCGGTAGACTAGTTAAACTAAAACAGTATCAAAAGAGCGAATGAAAGGAAAACGAAACCTTGCTCTTCAGTCAGCTCTACTTAATTTATAAAAAAGTTTCTATTTTTTATTAGCACTGAAGATATCATCTAGCCACAGTCCATCTTGCACATCATCAGCAAAATTGTTTACTGAGGTCCTATTTCTGAAAGAAGACTTGCATCTTCAAGGAAGATGTCCCTGCACACTCTGAATATCTTCAGTACTGTATCTTTATTTTCTATCGGTATGCACACCACTACCAAACTTTGATATCAAACATAGAATTTACAATTTTGGCTTTTTAAGCGGGAGAGAAAAATGTACAGATTTGACCTTCAAAGCATGAAGAAATAAAATGAAACTTTCCAATGGTAGTTACAGGTAGCTCTTCTCTGGGGTAGAACTAAATCATAGCATTTTAAAATTGAAGATGTTTACATAGCAGCTGTAATATAGCAGCTTGAAGCTGCCTCTTCAAGCACCTCTGCTAAAGCAGCAAACCATTCTTCTGTTTTTTCTACCCCTACTCCAGATGCATAAACCTGAATCTTTTCCATCAACAAATGTATATCTGTGCAAACAACCTGAATGGTCTTGTGGCAAAGTGGAGCCTTGGGAAGCTTGTAAATGAAAAAGAAAGTCCTGCTGGGTTATAAGGTTGGTTATTCCCTGTCAAGCCTGAGTGAATTTCATGGAGAATGCAAATCAAACTTCCAAGTAAAAGTGATGGACTGAATGATTTGGGGCCCCCCTGCACCCTGCATTGCTTACAGACATTGTTTATTTTGCATGTTTGAACTTTACAGTTGTTGTCTAGTTGAAATATGTATTAGCTATGTGTGCAGCTAATGTCAGAAAAATTGTCAAACCTCTAATGAAAAAATGTGAGTAATTCCTTGAAATAGAATTATTTTAACTTCTACATAGGACACATCTCAGAATAGAGCCCTATCATTTTTCCTATGAAGATTCACTGCTAGTGTGCTAGCTTTATACTATTAAGTTCCAAAGTTGAGTATGAGGAAATATGTTCAGCTTTTTAAATCTTCTGATTTCAGTAAATTGTTAGTCTATAGAATTACTTTTGTTTAGTGTACCCATTTCAAGGAAAATGAAATTGACAGTTCAATACTTGAAATCAAACAATATCTGGAAAAAAAAATTTTTGGTACTCTTAGAATGCATGCAACAGCGTATCTGCAACAATTTTTAAGATAGCAGAAATTGAATTTTCCAAATAAGACAGTTATTTTATAGTTACGAATGCAAAAATATGTGCATCATATTAATTGCTTAGTCCTTTGCTTTGATAAAATTACTTGCAAATTTTGTTTTAGAGCATTTTTTTAGCAATTTTTAAACAAACGAGGTGGGAAATTGTCCCCCTGAGGCTTAATTAAAGTTTTTAAAATGCTTACAACAATAAGTCTAGATGAAATCAATATATTTATATTGCTTCACTCAATGGTTTATCGTTCCCTGTCACTTAAACAATGAAATATAGTTAATAAATTATTAGATCATTTTTATTTTTTCATTTGAAAATGTTTCAGCATATTTTAACATACCATTTTTTGAAGTAACTAAAGTCTAATGTATAACATTAATAAACGGTGATAGACTTTACTATAAATATTGCCTCTGTTGCCAACTAGAGTTACATACAAAGCTGAACATTGCAAACATCAGTTCACTCATTCTATTGATAATGAAAACACGGGCCTTTTGTATTATTTTTTGTGTATGTTTCAAACCCAGTGTTCTATTATAATAGATACAAAGCAACGTTAAAATAGTAATGTCTTTGTTTGGAGTGTGTTTTTTAATACCAACAGATTGTTGGTGGTAGGGTTTCCCAGTGTTTTACATTTGCTGACATAAATCTTGGAATCTTCAGTACAGTATTATGTTATAGATAGAAATTCTTAGTAAATAAAAATGAAAAGCTTGTTAACCAGGTGGAAGTGGCATTTAAAATGTCTCTCTCTCTAATGCCTCACTCAGAAACTTTTGATACAAATGGAAATTCTCTTACTAATGTCTGCTTTCATTCAATTACACTTACTAAAAAAGCCATTTCTCAGAGGGATTGATTAAAAAATGTGGTGAAAGTAAAACCTCAGATACTCAATTTCTGTAGCAAGACCTAGAAACATTTGGTGAAATCATAGCATGGTGAGATTTGTATGAACCTGAGTCTAATATATGTACATCAGACAAGTTCCACTGGTTTAAGACTCTCAGAAGAGATGAATAAGAAACGACAACCTTGCTGGTCTTGTATCATGGTGTAGGTTCCAGTTTATGAAACAGAGATGCAGGTACAAAGGAAATGTATGGTCAGAATTGAAGCACCTCTGAATCCAAATTCCTTTACTACATGGCAATTCAACAGGAATTAAATATTCAAATTCTCCTAATGTGTGCCACTAAAGGGAATTCATCATGAAAGGAAAAGTGTACATCTGTGAATTTAAAATAAATGGGTGTAACAAAATGGTAACCATAAGACAGCAACCAGGATTTCTTCACTTGTTCTCACTGCATTTCATTCATAGTGACTGTTGGCAGCACTCACTGTGTGGGGTTTATATATGTATTTATAGATATGTACATATTGCTTATATAGGAAGCATAGACACTTGAAAATAATTTTTTCTCAAATCGTTCTACAAAGGCCAACTTGTCCCCTTTAAAGCTGCAGCTCTTAAACTAGAGACATCAGAACTGGATATGTCTCCAGATTTGTCCAAAAGTGCTTTATAAAAGAGAGAATCTTGTCTTCTAAGGGACTTAATTAACTGCCCCAAAAATATCCTTCTGTTCTAGCATTACCCAGACAATGCTGCGAAGCCTATAGAGTAGGCCAAAGTTGAAGCTCTAAGTCTAAAACAACTCACTCTTTTAGGAGTAAAGCTCTTTGGCTCACACTAGTTTTGCAACTTGCGTTATCATAATAGTATAAGAAATTGTAATAATATAAGAAAAAGAAGAATTGTTTTGAGCAATTCAAGCCTTCTTAAGAACTGGATTATGAATGATTAAAACTGGAAGATTAAACTGAACCCCTACATTTCTCACACAGTATCATTTTAGATACTTCTGTGTCTGTTGAACTAGACTGACAACAAAATGACACAAAAATCCGATTTAAGTGTCAGTCAATGCAATGCAATTAATTTGGTGTTAAGATGGAACATTAGTACATTTTGTAGAAGAGGTTAGAACATTTTCTCTAGCATTGTGACACTATGTCTATCTCATTAACTACCACAGCCTTTCTAAAGGAACATTTACATTTAAAAACAAAAAAAAACACTGAAAATCCACATAAACTGAAAAATGAATAGGTCTTTTTATATTAAACTGTCACCAGACAGATTGGATACTGATAAAAGATTAAGAAAAAAAAAAAAAAAAAAAAAAAAAAGCACCCTTACTGCAGCTTCTGTGAACTAGGAGGGTCTGTAAATGTTGTGTCTGATTCTGGACACTCTGGACACAGAAAATGGAGACAATCAAGAATAAATAATATTTTAGATAGAACCTGTGAAAATAAGATCATAAGTAAGCCACAGTGATTTCAAGATGACTGAGCATGACTTTTCATGTACAGTGTCATAACTGCGTTTTAACAGAAGAAAAGAATAAGTTAACTGTAACTATATAACTATAGCAGTTACATTTAGAGGAATAACCAAGGTGGTAAGGTGGTAGTGGGTGACAAAAATGCTGTTGCCTATTCCTTCTCTGTCACAGACCTCAACTACAAATTCTAGCCCATGAGATGTTAGACACTGCATAAAAAAATGTTGGGCAGATGAACTGACTGGTACCTACCAGCATACAGAAAATTCTATCTAGAATACAGGTGTTTGTGCTTAAACTTGCCAGTTAGCCAGGAAACCTTTTTCTTTTTTTTTTTTGGGGGGGGGGGGTGGGGGTGGGGGGGGTGGGAGAGTGAAGATAATCATGCTGAACAGAGGGGAAGGAGAGAGGAAGAATGATCATCTTCAGTGCTTCTTCCTTAGACTTCAGCCTCTGTAAATTAGCCTGACAGATGTATGATCTGGGAATTTTTCCAGATTAATTTTTAAGAAATTAAAGCATTCAGCACTGGTTATGCTAGGAATGTTTTGATTTTACTTTTTGTTTGTTTGTTTGTTTTTTGTTGTTTGTTTGTTTGATTGTTTTTTTGGGGGGAGAAGGGAAGGTAGAGGGATAGAGGGTTAGATCTGTCTTAATGCCATGAATACTTTCAGACCTACTCTTGCCTTACCCTTGAGAACTTAGACAATTAAACCTGGTTGCCCAGACTGAAAGAGCAAAACCTGATTCTCTCATTTCTATTTCACAAAGACCAAAATGCACAATAAGGCATTTTGATTGATAGGTATAAGTTAACAGGTGCAGGTCTTACACAGAAATTTGGTGAAAGCAGAAACGACTGCAAGTGGTTGAGTGGAAATCAAGGCCAGAGCATAACTTATTTAGTTGTTTTGTTAATGTACTCTAAGAACCTAATATTCATGAACCAGAGCAACTGTAATTATGGAAAGAAGCACACCCACATACTTCTATGTAGAGAAAAAAAAATCTATGTAGAGAATAGCTAAAATTTTGGTTGAGCAGGTCACGTGCCAGCACTGTTGATGCAGGTACTCAAACCTCTGTAAGCCTCTAAAGAAACTTCCTTCATGCTATCCTTGTTTGTGTTACAGCAAATCTGGAAGTAGCAGAAGAGATTAAAGTTCTCTTGCACTGGGTATTGTAAAAAACAGATGTCAAAGTCTAAATAATAAAATAACATAAACAGTAATTATTTGTGTTGTAATGTTGTCTACAGACTGCAACCTTCAGGTGCTATTTTTGTTCAGAAACAGAACAGAGAGGTGGCCCTTGTTCAAAAAAGATTATAAATTACATGAAAGAACACAGTCAGCAAACAAAATAAAAAATAAACTATCTCTATTTTTCCGATTAAAAACTGAACTATGAAATAAATTAACAGCTAAATCTATATTGTGAAGGCTTTAAATGATTATTTTCCATAGCCCCTTGAAGAGGCAGACTCACAACACTGTCTACCTGCACATGTGTTTTCTCAAGTTAAAGTGCCCCAGCTTCCTAAATACAAATTGGTGGGAGTATGCACAACTGTGTAAGTTCTGAAGCTGTAAAGGAGTTAGAGGCAAAGTCTCAAAAAGATTTTCAAAGCAGGCTTTTCCCATCTGTTTTGCCTAGAGGATTTAATTAATTTAATCAAATTAGCTCTCATGTGAAGGAATGGAAACAGCTCACTATATATTTGGGAGTCTTTTCAACTATTGTAGCTGCCTGAAAGGTAGTCTAATGTTATCAGCAGTCCGGGCTCCTGGCATAGGTCAGAGAGAGATACAAATATTCCAGATGGTGAGTCATCCTTCTTAAAACATTGCAGAACTACTTCTTATTTTATTACAAAGGGAACCCTGACCAGCTTAGAATAGATACCTAACCTTACAAGTAATGTTGGGTGATATAAATAGGAAGACAATTTTGTTACATGGCAGTAATGGCATAAGTGATGCGAGGCATAATGAAGGCTTCTTACTATTTTTATTATTATTATTTTTTAATTTATTGAAGGAAAGAATTCACATAGTAGAACAGGTTGAGATAGAGAAGCATACTCCATCAGGATTAAACTTATTTATCTAAAGTTAGATTAAAAAGATATTTGTTGAGTATAGGAATATGTAAAATGAAAAAAAATATATAGGTGATTTCTTACTCTAACAAAACAAAATGCTACATGATTTAGTGAATGAAAAATGAAGAACTAGGCATACTCAGGCAAGACATGAATTTCACAATGAAAATGATAACACAACTGGAACAAAGAACTTCTTTATAACTTCAAATCTTTAAAGAAAGATGAGATACCTTTTTGAAGGTATCCTATAATCTGAAGAATAGGTTAATTCAGATGAAATGATTGTAAGGATCTTTAAAATTTCTTCCATCTCAGAGACCTCCCTGATTGTAATAACTTGAATGACTTAGACATCTTCAGATGACTCAAGATATAACATGATTAAGAGGGAATGGCCTTTGTTACAGAGGAGGCTGTACAGTGAAGTTATCTGAACTATTGAGGTACACTAATTCTGCCAGCAGTAGTTATTCTCTCTTGTCCTTGTTGCTCCTGGAAAAAAACAAACAGTTACTCTTTTTTTTTTTCTAAGTTGTTTTCTGTGGTATAACCTTTGTGACAGTTTTAATAAGCCTGTGGGCTCATTCCCTAGTCAAATCTATCTATGCTGAAAACATGCCAGTTTGAAAGGAAGTGTCAAGGTCTTCTCACAGTGCTACAGGGACTCATAGAAACAGGTGATTTAAACATGAATTTCAGTTTTAAATTAGTGTTTAAGAAATAATAGACTAATTTTATCTCTGTTTTGAGTATTTCCTTCTAAATTTGTCGGTGGCTTTCACCAGAATTAGATTTTCTCTCTTTTATTTTAGATGATTTTCAAAAATTCTGTGAATTGAATTTGTTTGTTCTGCATGCAGTTTTCAATACTTAAGAAGTTTTCATTAAACATTTGTGTTTTATGCACAATGATGTGTTTTTAATTCCTGTATAGGAACTGGGATCTAGTGATATTTCACACTGGACACTGGACTGTTAGAAGTTAGCCAAATTCCCTAATCAATACAATAAAAAGTAGAATAATTATCTTCTTCTTGCTTCCTGTTCCTCCAATATTTAATTTGAGAAATTATTTTTAATCATTTATATAATATACAATAACATATACATATTTATTTATTTATTTTAATATATAATAATATATATTTATATAAAATAATTTAATTAACTTTAATTTTACATACATAGTTTTTACAATACAGATAAATTTCAATGAGCCAATGAAAAATGCTTGAGACAGCTCAGTTTCAAACTCTTCTGATTATTGCTTTGTAAATTAAAGCATAAATTTGAATGTGTTGTTTATTTTATTTATTTATTTTTTTATGTTTCTTTTTTTAACACAGCTATTGCTGTAATGACACTGGGAAAATATGTCTGTTTATTGTAGACTAAATAGTTTCCTTAAAACATTCTAAACACATGCAAAAGTTCATGATGCATAATGATTTGAGTATTTCTTTTAGGTAGGTGTTCTGTATTTCAGAAGATCCATATGTGCCACAAACAGTGAACAATCAGGAACACTCACTGATTATGATATGATTTTTTTTTGGCAGCCTCTTTCTGTTGCTCTGACAGAATTGTAGTGATGCATTAGTCATTTGCATAGAAAAGATCTTGGTCCATGACAGTCATTTATTGGAGGTGCCATCTGCACTTTTTGTGAGTAGATTTTAAGATAAAAAAGTGTATTTGTTTCACTGGTACTTTAAAAATTTGGATGCAGTCCTAGTCCTTTTCAGCAAACATTAAAAAAATAAATAAATAAAACGTGTAACTTGCTTTCTTATTACTAACTAAAGCTCAAGAATTAATTAGGACTGAAATAAAAATTCAATTGAACCGTAAAACAACTCACAAAGACTCCTGATGTTTTCATTTTATCTCAAGGCAGTCGGATTGCTGCAGTATATATTTCCACATTTATTTTCAAAATGCCCGTCACTCTTCCTGACGCTATTTACATAAATTGTCTTGTGCTAAACCCCAGTCATAACAGCAGCATAACTACAGTTCCTCCTTCTTGAGGCCTTCTTATTTGTATGATCATTTTGTACACATTTCAGGACAAATCTAATGCTCAATAAGAAAATATTCTTCTGACTGCAAGTGTCTGCAAATGGAAAGAATCGTACTCGATTCAGTTACTGGTATACAAAATACTGGTATACAAAAATACTGGGTACAAATTCCATAACTGAATATTCTTCTCTGTGACTGTTCGGATCCTATTACATGCACACTAGAGGATGTAAATTTAAGAAGCATCGTCTGTTGCTGTTGCCATGATAAGACTCATGGAGTTTGCAGATCATTGAATTAATTAGACCTAGGCTCATGCAGGGCTTTTTAGATTAGTGAGCATGAACTGAATCCAAAACAAGAGAAAAAAATATCTTTACACTTTCAGAGTGATTTACAGAAATTCTTACAATCTTCTGTAGTTTATGAGAAATAGATCCATGAAGATCCAGTCTTAACAGACTGTCCTGCCTCAGAATACACTACATAGTGCCAGATGCAAACTGAAGGAGTCCCTGATGATCAGATATTTACATGAAGTGAAAGTGAAAAGGCTGCAGTGAAAAACAACAGAAGCCTCCTTGACCTAACTGGGCTGGAATTTCTAGCATAGATTTTAAGGAAAAACAAAGCAACTTTAATGTTCTGAAAATGTTTTGTAAAAAATTAAGTAGCATTCTCAATATCACTAATTGCTAGGTAGTATCAAGTCATCTTGGAATTCATACTACACAGAATTTATCCTACAGTCATAGCATGAAACAATAACTCTTGAAAGTTAGTAAGCAAAGATGACAGAGTATTGTTTCCACTCAGATTCATGCAGAAAATTGTACTTCTTCCATTTTTATTTTTTTCAGATGGACAGTAAAAGCATAGATAAAATAATTTCTCAGAAAACAAAGCATTCATGAATGAGACTCATACCAAAACTCCAACAGATTCCACAGCCTCCTTTATCCTTCACATGTGACAACGGAGCTTGATCTACACTTTTAACAAATCTGTCCTCAGTTGTAGGGATGATATAGAGAATTTCCTGAAAGCAAAAGTTTCTTGCACAGAAAATTGGGAAAAGTTTGCCTGAGGTATGATAGACAAATGACATTACTTCTAAGAATTTAATTATTATTTCAAAGCATTTCTGACAAGTACTTAGGAGCTTATTGCATAATTCTTTGTCATTTTATTAGAAGAAACATTTTCAAGATACACATTTTTGTTTCAAAGATACACGGTATAAATCTTGACAAATATTTAATCAAAAATTTTAAGTTGTAAAAATTTCAAAATGCAATTCATTTCCTAAAAATTTAACAGTGTATTTTCTACTCCAGTTCAGTGCTGACTTATTTTTTTTTAATCACTCCATTAACATAGGGTGGGAAAGCTAAATGAGATAGATGGCTACTTCTAGTAAATATTCACTACAGAAAACAGTGATTTAATTCTGATTTTTCTTGAATTTGCATGTATTTCATGTAGAAGTTTTAGAAGGATACACTGAACAGGAATATATTTTTGTAACAACTATTCCCTCAACAGTAAACTATTAAGGCAAAATATGATTCTTTCTTCCACATGCTTATGTGGAAATATAAAGAACCATGACAGCTTCACTCCATCTTTGCCACTTAGTTGGTTTTACAAAAAGTAAATAATAACATAAAAAGTAATTTTATTTTTTCCTTTGCAGGACTCTGTTTAATCATCCACACCATAACTATAATATGCATGTGTAAAGTACATACTTCAGCTAGTGCTGTAAATTTAATGACTACTTCTAAAGCATTCTGCGACCCTATGAAGGAGGGCCTAACTAGTAGATGTCTTGCTTCCTTCTGCAAACAACAATGCTTAATTGCTCTTCCAGATATGGCTCTCCAAGGGAATGCAAGACATGTTTGAGGAACACAAGGGGGACCTTCTATTATGGAATGCTCTAACACAGTCGAAGCTAAGGGGTTATAATGGCTGAATTCACTTGAGTGAGGAGGGCAGAGTAATATGGAAAAAATGACAGAATACCATTCCATCACATCCTTCCCTTTTGTCTGAGACAGAACTACAGGAACTAACAACAACAAGGGGTCTTAGATAGTGACAAACCAGCATCAGAATGTTCCAATTTATTAGATTACATATCACCCATTAGGATATCTTTAACCTGCACAAATTTTGCAGCTGCTTTGAAAATGAATCAAACTTTTAAATGAAAACTATATCATGATTTTGAAATATATCTATAATTTTATTTAATTTGGGGGGAAAGGGAAGATTATAGAATAAATTATAACGTTATAAATTTCAACTTACTCATACAACAAGTTTTTCCAGTGGATATTGTAACACTAATATTACAGCACAGAGACATTATCAATGCATACAAACATGAGTCAAAATAGAACCATATTGGGCAGTATAAAGCTTTGGAACATTCAACTAATGATAATGAAAACTAGCTTATAAAAATTCAAACAGCATTTTGTGAAACTATTATAAAGCTAGAAGCTTGGGAATTAGACAGAGTACCCACACAGCAGGAGAGTACAAATGAACACCTACGCAGATGGCTGCTATAAGAACTGAACAACCACCATTCTATATAATAGAAAGAAGCAAAATGAAGTGCCGATTGTAAGTGGTGCTTAACTTTATTAAGCTAAGAGAACACTATTACTGAAAGTCTGTATCTGACAAAGGGAAATTACTTTGTTGTAATCATGTTCATGAGCTGTCTTGTGCAGTCAAAGGCCTGCCATTCATTTAAATTAAACTGTAGCCTTTAAAATGTTAATTAGATGTTACAGCCAGATGCAATATTGAAGAACCTTTAATTTATAAGTTTCAACCATTTTCTTGAAACATTCTCACATGTTTGTAACAGAACAACAGGCATGGATTTGTGACAATATCAAAAGACTAACTTACCATATATATTCCTTTTGTTGTCTTTGATAGCTCTTCTATATACATTAATGAGTACATACAATAAATACCTCTTTGAAAGGTGTATTTCTGAAGTTAAATTAGAAGACAGATCTTGACTATATAATAATTTAAAAAATGATTTTTAAGACATTACTTTTCCTAAGGTTAGAAAAGACCTAATTGAGGACATCTTTTACATCTTTCCTTTACTTCACTGTTCGTAATGCTTGAGGTATTCTCAATTCACATGGACAAAATAATTCAGTAGGACCAATTGTAGTATTATGACACCAACTGTTTATGAAAACAGAACTATTAAGCTGACAAAAGCATAATCAAACAGTAGTTTTGATACCAGTACAAGGTGCAAATTGAGCTCTTCCACCCACCCAGGAACATTAATCAGAATGAAATTTGTGATACAGAATGGTAAAGCTTAGGGGATGATGGAATCAGTAAATGAGGAATAAGCCAATGAGTAATAAGCCCTTATTCCTCATTATATATATATAAATATATATGGAACAAGTATCTCCATTTGCTAAACTCAAAATTACATCATCAGAAATATTGACTACAAAATCCATTGCCACCAAACTTTATTTTCAAGGGTGCTCTTCCTGCTGTTCTTCCCACCAATTTAAACCTAAGTATGACTGCTTAGCACTCTAAAATTTAAAACTGCCTGGTGCCATGACAACAGTAATTAAAAAAATAATGCATGCTCCAAAGCAACAAGTGACTGGGTTTTTACAAGACTGACTTAAGAAAGATAGATTGTAAATTTCAAACTACAATGTGTTTTGAATTCTCAGTTTTCATGTATGGTCTTAATTCTTCTTAAAATTTCATTGCAGTATAACTTAGAACAAATAATTTTCTCTTGCATTTTTGTGTAATCTTGGTTACAATTTAGAAAGATTTTTTGTCTTTCAGTTCCTGTCCTCCTTGTTGTTTGAAATGTTTTTTATTTATCCTGCAGTTGCTTGAAACTATTATCTTACTATGTAGTTACTTTTAACAGTGCCACAGCCTTGGAAACTAATTATCACATCATATTTAGCCATTATCACATCATATTTACCATTGTCTCTCACAAGGAAGGGAAAAATTCTCATAGAAAATTCATAGGATTATAGCATGGTTTTGGTTGGAAGGTTCTCCTAAAGATCACCTAGTCCAGCACCCCTGCCATGGACAGGGACATCTTGCACTAGATTCGGTTGCTCAAAGTTCTATCCAACCTGGCTTTAAAAAACTTCCAGGGAGGGGGCATCCTTAACTTCCTTGGGCAACTTGCTCCGGTATCTTACCATTTGCACTGTAAACATTTCTTTGTTATAGACAGTCTAAGACTACTATATTTCAGTTTAAAATCATTGCCCCTTGTCCTGTCACTACAGACTCTGGTAAGTCTTCATCATTCTTATATGCCTCCTTTACATTCTAAGAGACTTACTGTCACTTAGGTCTCACTGGAGACATCTCTTCTCCAGGCTTCCCCATAGGCTTTCTGTGAACCATCTTAGTATAGTACATTATGAAATAAATCATTTCATGTGTGTCAGGCATTTGTAGCATTCCATGTCCATGACAGCTGCATTATTGTAGACCTTTTGCCTTGTATGATCAGATTCATGTGATATGGTATACAGTTACTCAGTAGAATTGGACTAATGAGCTAACTTTAGTTCATGCATTTTAAGTATATATAATTATAGCACAACACTAGTTTACTGTCACTTCCTTTCTACACCTTTTGCTGACGTTTCCATAAAAGCAGTACAGACTTACTATTCAGGTGGTTAGGTTGATCTTGAATCCATGTTGATGTTAGTGTTTTTAATAATTATCATGAAAATGAAGACACTGTGAATACATCAATGTTTGTTAGATAAAAATAAAATAAAATACGCCATTCAAAAATGAATTTTCACTTCCCTTTTTAGTTCCTTATTTTTAAAGGTGATAAAATATTATGTCAGCTTAAAGAAAGCTAATCACTTGGGTTAACTGAAAATTCTCCTCTTATAAAATTGCTGCAGATATTTTTTGTAGATATAATGTTTTACTTCTTTTCATCTGAATGATCCTTATTCTTTCTTCCCTCTCCCCAGAAAATTATCTTCAGAAAAAAAGTTAGAGGAACATTCAGCAATATTTCTGGTACATGTTAGTGCTTGAATATTGTCACTTCTATATAAAGCAAATATTAGCCTTTTAAAGGAGTCATATTTCAAGGATCAGGTGGGAAGCACAGAAGTGTTGGATGCACCTCACTGCACTGCTGTTCATCCTCAACACTTTGCACAATGTGAGAATGTTTAATAATTCCAACCCAGCCTACAGATAAGAATCTCTGGTGTCACATCACAACCAACAGTGTTGGTGTGAGATTTGTAGTAAAACAATATTCCAGCTGTAGCTTTCATTTACAGAAATAAAACATCAGAATAGAAAGGAGGTGTGGTGGGGAGAAGATAAACATTTTAGTGTTTTAGCACCATTTATACAAATTACAGTGAAACTACTAAGAAGTGAATATTGAAAGGCAAGGAAAAACTGAGCAATTAGACTATAGAGCTTGTTTTTTATTTTGTTTGCTTTTTTAAAAAAAATCATCTAGTTAATATTTAACTTCTAAAGATGTCCAATACAGGCAAATAACCTCTTTCCTAAATAAAGTGTATGGCAACTGTGGGACAGGCGGTCCTATTTTTCTCCCATTAATCATTACAAACT
Organism: Anas acuta; assembly: GCF_963932015.1. Lineage (NCBI taxonomy): Eukaryota > Metazoa > Chordata > Aves > Anseriformes > Anatidae > Anas > Anas acuta. The sequence continues at coordinate 43,308,608 of NC_088983.1, read as the reverse complement.
TCACTTGCAGGAGAACTCTCAGGGGATATTTCTGGCTGGGAAAAAGATCCTCCCTCTCAGTTCTAATCAGTCCAGCCCATCTGTAATGGTTTTAGAAATTGTTAATGACGTAAAGTGACAGTCAAAGGGCTTTTTGGTCTGTCAGTATAGAGTTTCTGTGAGCTCTCTAACAAACTACTACATACAGTTCTCAAAGCTTCTGGAAAATGATCTGGATTACAAGGGAATAAATTTGATATGCTAGCAATCACAATCAGGAACTGAAAAGAAAAGCTTCCTTAATGATGTTCTTTCAACTATAATGGTATAAGACAAATCTGGCTGTGAGACAAACCATGTAAGAAGGTTAGTAATGCTTAGAATATAGGTCTATATTATAGAATATATAAAATATACAGACATCTCAATAACAAATAAAGAACAGGAATTTAAACAAGAGTTTGTGTATTCTGTTAAGATTATGAATGCAGCTCTAATTCTAAAACCTAGCAGTTATGCAAAAAGACTAAGTATAATAGTTTTATATTAAATGTGTACAACATACATTGGAAGGCTGTGTATGTGCATATATATTTGTATACCTATTTAGAAAGCATTTACAATCTTTAAAGATAAATGTGGACCAAGACTCTGAAGACTTTCGTTAATCAAAACTAGTGGTTTGCTGGATAACAAACATAATTCAACCCCATTGACCTACAGTAAATTTTTTATACCATTTCATACTAAAACTGGAAAATTAAGCTTCCTGAATATTACGATGTAGTATTGAATTCAATTATTTCATATGTCAGACCAAACATAATGTTTAGAAAAAGTTTAAACCATTTAAGTTTGAACTAAAATTCAAAGCTCCAATAGATCAAATTCTTAATATTACTTCAAGTACTATATAAACCAAGTAGATCAGATTCTGATCTTTCACAGGCAAAAGGTCCTTCTTTATTATCTGATGATAAGGAAATTTTTGCATGAAAGAACACAAGATCTGGCCAGCTGTGCATGTCTTAATAATGTATGCATATCTGTGAATCTGAATCACATTGAAGTAGGTTAATATGGAAATGGAAATTTGCCAAAAATTTTTAAGGCTAATTTTATTCTTCTACAGCTAAACTCTCCTCCTTCTTTTTTTACAGTTTTTAGAAAATTCATTACATCATTGTGTCAGAGAAATTGATATTATAAAAAATGACATACATTCAAAGTTGCACTAGAATGTGGAGAAATGCTCCATCCTCCCCATTTGTTAAGATCCAAAATATTTTGAGAACTACCTGCAAGTGACCTATAAATCTATACTCTCCCCTATTTACTTACCGGTATTGTCCTCAATGACATATTTTATGATATTGTAATGTAAATCAGGCAATATTAAAATACCTATTCCTGAGAAATCACATGCAGCATGAGTTTGTCCCTGGACCAACCAACAAACTGTAGTGTTATTGTATGGCCCCTGGTAATATGATACTGACAGATGAAATTCAAACTGAGAGCTTATTTTGTCCAAGGTATACGCCTCACCTCTTAGTTAAACAACACCATATTCAGACAGTAATACCACAATTTTAATTTTGTCATTCAGATGCTGTCTTCAGTAGAAGCAGTATTTTCAATATGCAATAGAGGCCAAACATCATAATTAATATCTTGGAAGATATATTCCTTTTAAACTGCATATCCAATAAGATACAGATAAACCAAAGATAAACCTAATCTAGAGTGTTGCCATAGTCACCAGGAACTATAGGGTTACCATTGTACCTCTCAGTCTGTTTACTTCACTATCTATTGCAACTTAGATCTCCAGCCTCAAGACGTGTTAAATGTTTTTCAGTTACTCCTCAATACGTGGGGTTTGCATAGATTGTTCTATAAATCAATAGCTAGGAAAGATCAGCATTTTCTCAGCTGAAGTCACAAATCACGTCTCATTTATGCTAAAGGAGAATATCCATTAGGATTTTTGTTGTTGTTGTTGTTGTTGTTGTTAATATTACAAGCAGTTTAAGTAATCAATTCCATTTTTGGGTCAACTTCATTTTACAAAGATCAGTTTCTCTCCATTCTCACTTCTCTTCATTGGCTTTGTCTTATAGTTCTTCAGCATAACTGTGATTTCCATCAAATTCTTGAGACTCAAACTTTGCCTTCCACCCACATGATCTTTCAAGATTTCAACTTTCTTGCCATGTATGTAATCCTCAGCAAGTATCTGAAACTCCCTATACATTATGCATACCTGAATAAATCATACTGCTCTTCTCGATGCTCTTCTATCTTTTATTCATCCTCTCATATTAGGCGTAATATAGGCATAATATGTCTGCTTCTGCTAAGTAAACTCATGTTGGAAGGTCAACACTGTTTACTGAATTTTCTTGCCACTGAATTTTCTTACTCAGGTGGCCTTCCTGACCAAACTTTTGAACTTTTACTTCAACTTGTAATTTTCTGATATACTGGCAGCTGGGGGTTGGGGTTAGGGCGGGGGAAGTGGGCATTTTGGAATTTTTGCTCTACCACTGATTGGTTCTCCTCTTCCTAAATATTTTTCTGCCTGTGTTGCAGAAGGCCTTAAGTAAACACTGAGACTTCTCTACATCCATTTGTTGCATTTGGTCAGTAATGTGTACATCTTATTAATTTGGATGCCCCAGTTTCAGCAATTTGGTTCCATAAACAAACATAGCTATACTTTAAAGGGGGGGGGGAGAGGGAGATGGGCAGAGGGAGAGAAAAAAATAGAAGCTACATTGGAAATTGTTGTCTTTATCACTAATGAATAAAATCAGTTAGGAAGGAAGTTTGTACCAAGGAAGCGAAATATGACATTTTCTAATAATTTTGACTTTTAGGTTGGAGCTGATTATTAAAGAAACATCTTTTATTTGTGTTGCTTTTTTCTGTATCTGCAATCATCCTACAATAATTATCAATAAAGTAAATTAAATAAGACAAGTCTCATTTTTATTTCCTTATTTTCCTAGTGACTCCATAAACAACATCCAAAGCATCCATGAAAACCCAATCAAGTCAACACTTAGTTGCTAATGTAATTTCTTCCAGTCTTATCTAGACCAGTAATATAATGAGATAATGAGAGACATATTATCAAGAATTCCCTGGTTATTGCCATCTGCACTGTTAGTTACTTCCCAGTGCCATTTTTCTGGGCACAACTTAGAAGTTCTGTTTTATCTTACAAAGTTGTGGTCATTTTAAAGTGTATCAAAAATCTTATCACTGTCTTCCTTCACTAGTTATTCTCATTTCTCTTATTTCCTTCAGCAACATCATTTGATGCCTCTTCCCATTCCAGCCTCCTTCTTTCAGTTTATTTCTCCTACTACTCTGCCCCCAATCAGTAATTTTTCACTCTCTGCACTTCATTCCTTATGTCAGGATCTCACAATCTTAGCTGTTGACTAAACACCTACCCACATCCAAGATTGTGACCTACCTTCTTGATGTCTCTCAAATATGTAGCTGGCACTTCAGATTAGCATGATCAAAACAGATCTGATTTCCACATTATTCCTTCCTGCTTACTAATTTTCTATCAACATCTAGGCCACTCCCTACTTGATGTTAAACAGCATCAAGATTCTTACACATCAACTTTATTCATGGCAAATTCTGTTAAAATTAAAAATAAAGGGGATATTGACTATCAAATCACAAGTCTTTTGTGACAGGCACAGAAACATTTCAATTTCACACTGTTGAATTGTAAGCTGAGACCTCAACCTTTTTTTGGTAACCTTTGTTCAGTTTCTTACTTTGCCCTCCTACCCTCCTGGTTATTGTCTAGCTTTCTTTCCAAATTACCATGTCCTTTTTGATATCTGGGATGTAAACTCTTTATTTCAGATGCTGTTTGACCATCAAAGAATTAACTACAATAGAAACTTATAGAAACTTTTTTTTTTTTTTTATATGAGATTCTGAGATAAAACAGAATAATCAAAGAAATACTGAAGTATGCTAGGGATTATTCTAAACTGAACTTGGGAACAATTTAAAAATTGGCTAATGTTAATATAAAGACAAATGAAAGAAACCTATGGAGCAACTACGAGTGGACGGAAGAAACACAAATCCTACAAATCATTTTGATTTACAGTAAACCCTATTTTGAAAATTTCAACAATGTTTATTGTACTGGCCCTCAGAAAAAGGTTCTATTTCATCCTCAAAGTTCTTGTGACATGCTTTATGCTGACCTCCTACTCAGATCTGTGAAAGAAATGCAAAAGATGTTAATATTTTTTCTTCCTTTCTGTATGACAGTGACATTTTTATGTTAATTTCATCTGCTCCTTGAGCTCTCAGAGCCAAAACATTCTGTGGGAGGCAGAATGATGTCATTTTAGTCATAGCATAATTTTTCAGCTGCTAGAACAAGACATATTGTGGCATATTCTTCAGTACTTTTTAAAAGTAGTGAAATATAAACTTAAGGTGATATATTTATGCATGAGGGGGTTACACTGCCTTTTTCAGCTCTTAGAGCTGAATAGCAGGTTAAAGTGACATCATTCCTCCTCCACCAAATATTTTTGCTTTTTTACTTAAGGATACAACATAATCTTAACCAAGTAATATTATTCTATTTACTGTAACTACAAGAAGGTAAACTGAAATATTAATTTTGTATTGTGTTTGAGTCAGTTATTTAATGTAAATGTCATCCAGGAGACACCATCCATAGGATAAATGGTATATTTTAAATGCATGGTATCATTTCGTTAACAGCTTAAAAATAAAATGAAAATAAAATGGAAGTAGGATGATTAAAACCATTCTCCCTAGGACTAAACAGATCAGAAATATAATCACAAAGGATACAATGAATAGAACTGCAGCATTGCTAGCTCTGTGTTGGAGCCACAGTAAGAGTAAAACCTATAGGACTTTTAAGTTAGGTTTCTGAAGAAAACACAGATGTTGGGCAATGCAGAACAGCAGAGATACTGTCTTTCAATTTCTTCTGTTCCATTTAGTTCAGTGTCAAATTCTGTTCCTTGTAGTATAGATTGAGTTAAAAAGCTGTTCTTAGGAAGTAATACTTGAAAATTTGCACAGAAGGAGGTAGCATGCATTACAGATTTATCTTTTAAAGTTTTTTGTGTTTTTTTTTTTTTTCCTGGTTAAGTTTAAAGTCAAAGCTATTACTTATTTTTCCTAGCAATACATTTTTCCAAGTCATTAACAGTGATATATGCAGCACAACAAAAGCACTCACAATATTTTTCCACCTTTAAAACATGGCTTCTTTGAGTTAATCCAGAAAATATTCCAAACTTCTGCAGTGACAATATAGTAATGACTCATGAATAAGAAATGCATTGAGAACTTAATTGTTCTTCCCAACTAGCTGTGCTCAGGGTGTTATGCACTGCCTGCTGCAGGTGAGCTGGGCATGTAAAGATGGATGATTGCACAGTTGTGTCACCTAGGCAATAAGGTAGGCATGACCTATACAGGCTGGACATTTATCCCTCTCTCCCAGTATTCTTAGACTCCTGCGATACTAACGTAATAGGAAGATAAGAATAAGAAGGCAGAAAATACACCCGTCATTCCCCCTCTCTCTCCCCCCTGCCCCCTCCCCCAACAGCCCTTCCTTTTCTCACTCAATTCAGATATTGTTTTTCTGTTTCAGCTATAGGGACCAAACTTCTATGTTGAACTCTGTGTTTCCTAATACTAAAAGATGCATTAGTGATGGGACATGGGAATATTTGCTGCCATTCTACTTATTTGGAAAAAGATATGCTACCTGCAAATTAACTCTCGGAATACACTCTGATCCTGGGAACCTCAGAAGGTTCTGGCAGCGTTAGTGTTTCTTTGTCCTCAGAGAATGAAAACAGACTCTTATTTATTGACTACTATCAGAAAGCTACTGAATTAGAAGCTTTTCCTTATAATTTCTCTCCTTTTCAGTATACCTGCATTAAAATGCCTAAATAATCAAAAAACAAATAAACAAATAAAAGAAAAAAGAAAAAACAAAACCACCACCAATAATAATAATAAAAAAAACTTAAAACTTTGGTGAACTCACAGCACATGGTATTTCAAACACCATGGTTTGTAGACAGAGATAATGCCATCATACTTTAAATAAACACCAAATTTTGATTGTATACTCTTTTTGATTGTAAACTCTTATATTACTCTATAATATAAAACCAATTCTAAACATTTTTTATGCCATATATAGATAGAGTCTTTTCTTCAGTCAGTACCAGATCTGAGATGTGATAACTTGTCTCTTACTACCTCTTGAGTATAGTGAAGGAGAAAAAAATTACAGGCTTCTTTTTCACAGAAGTATATAATTCTATGCACTTTTTCAAATTGTATTGTTACGTTTTTTTCATCAGATTGAATCAATGATACTCCTGAACCACAACCTTGACTTTCAACTTTGGGTCATGTAGAAATCTAAATCTGGATCCAAATAGCCCTTAACTATGATGTTGTAAATCCTTCTTTCATATTTTTCCAGAGTGTATCTATTGGACAGATATTCAAAATGTCTAGGTTCCAGGCACCTAACTGTTACTAGGTAAAATTTCATGGCATGAAATTCTAGATAGTAACATGTTTAAAATGGAAGCATCATTCAAACCAAAAAAATATCTCTAGTGACTGAAAGTATGGAAGTTTCGTAGAATTCATAATTATTACCTGTAACTTACACTTTTCTTTTTAATAAAGTGTCATACAGACTACATACTAATGGGCAAACTGTACTCACTAACCTTTTAATACTTTAGCCTTTTGTACAAAGACCGAACATTATTAGGTAATGAAAGAGTGTATGAGAAAGCGGTAGATTATTTATGATAGAAACAAAATGAAACTAATGGGACAAGATTTGAAAGCTGTGATGCATGAAAGGTGCTATAGAGGCAGCTTTGGCACCATGACAAATAAAGATAAAGACTCAGTGGGAAGCAACAGTGTGAACATGACTATGAAAAAGAAAGAATAGATTTACTGAATGAATCCTTACCATCTGGTGTTTATTTAATACACAATGAAGGTCAAATGGCTAGTGATCCCTTTTTCTATAGTCCAGTGACCAGAAGAATGGGAAGAATCAATGAATTTATCAATATGTCTGGAAATGTTTCACCATATGATCTGATTGAGTCAATATTATTGGAGCAACTTGTTCATTACTATTTCAGATATGGCTTGAAATAGGCTCTGCGAGTAAAAGTACATTCATTTTTTCCCTTTTGTCACAAGTTCCACCAAAATGCACTTCATTGGCTAAAAGAAGATGCAATTAAAGTAGCAAAATTTATCTGGTAACATTTAATAGGTTTGCAAAAGAAAATCTTATGTGCACAGCAAGCAACTGAGTTAGTTTGTGCTAAGGTCTGTGAATTTTTTTCTTTCTTTTTTTCATTCCATTCTTTTCTGCTACATTTTCTGCTACATCTTCTTTATGTAATTATACCACAGAAATGTATTAAATTTTAGTTAAATATGTTTATTAGACATTATATGTAAACAGCATACGCTAATAGTAAATCTTATGTATATTTAACAGCATTCTTTTATATAACATTCTGTCTCCTTGGAGTTTCTTTTCATTCTATACTTTCATTCTCTAGCACACCTGTTTCCACATTATATGCCCATACCAGAGTGCAACTGCCTTTGTTGTGTGGAGTTCTCTGAGCTATCATTTTGATACCAAAATAGTAAATCTGGTGAAAGATTTTATTTTGGGTTTTCAAACAAGGAAGATTACTAGAGACTTTCAAAAATAGCCATTGAACAGTTTAAAACAAACAAACAAACAAACAAACAAACTATACTAACCTCTAAAACCAACAATATTAAAAGGTGTAATTTAATGTGCTTATTATAGCCATCACACAATACCTTGAAAATTTTGAAAGAATACTAGCTAGGTGTTAGTTTGCAAGGCTAATCACTGAAGCTCTTGCTCCTGTTTTCATCTTTAACATCCATTTGTTGAATGACCTTCAGTAAATCATTTATTTCTTTCATTCAACTAGTTTCAAAATGAATATAATAATAAATTTGTCAGGATATAATGAGTCCTCAGTTTTTATAATATTATTTTAAATATTTGAGCAAAAAATCCCCATGTAAGTATTACTTCAGCAGTGGCCTCACTTCTAATGACGAAAAAAGCCTCAAAGAGTCTTTAATTTGAAGCAGAATATGAATAATCTTGAATTAAAATTAAAAAGTAAATTATATTCTGACTTTTCATCAATGTGAGCATATTGGGTCCAATAATTCAGAGTTAGCTATATTCACAACCTATTTGCTGTTCTGCCCTTTGTATTTCAAGAATGAAATTCAGCTCTCATTTTTAACATTGAGTCCATAACTTAACTCAATATACATATAGGTAAACTAGATATAGTAAATAGGTCCTGCCCTCTACTGGTGAAATTCCCACTGATAACAGGTTATTCTAGTTGGATTTCTGCAGCTAGCATGGTGACCCACAATGTACTTCTATATTAAGGCATTTACAGGGTTCTTATATAAGCAGAAGTAAAAATTCACATTCAAATATGAGTTGTTCCCTTGTGAAGTTATGAAAAATCAAATGAAACAAAGCCTTAAAGAAAAGTTTTGAAGTGAATTTAGGAAACATGCAGAAAACTCCATCAACACCAATGACTATATATCAAACCACTCCACTCTTCTTAATCATTCTCTATCCATTCTTATCCCCCCTGCTTATGTTAAATTAAAATGAATTATTTTCCCTAACATGTCTCTGATTTTACTGGAAAATGGTTGGTATCACTTAGTATGTACACAACCTGCCAGTCTACTCTGTGCACAGCCACAGTGATTTATGTTATGTACTCATCCACTTCATCTCCAGCTATATTGATTTTCATTAAAGCTATCTTTCTATCTTTCATTTCTTCTGAAGAAAACAAAATGCTATTCATTTCATTATTTTAAAGTCAAGATGCATGAGAACAAGGGTATGAAGGGCAAAATCAGGCCCGAGTTCAGAATCGCTTTGACTGCTCCTCCCTGGTCCCTTGGTGACTTAACAAGTTCACCTCTACTATGGAGAGATCATTGCCTATTACTTTTCAGTATTATATGCTAACAACATTTTTTAGCTCAATCAACAAACTTCAGTGTCAGCAGCAGGTGACAGGTTTCTTGTTCTTAAGATTGTCCTAATGACACTTTCTGTTGCTGTTGCTTAGGTTTATGTTTATGCAAGTGCTGTGAATGTGAGGTGTTAATCAGCAGCTCTAATTACTAGGGTGGAATGAACATTCTAGGATTGAGTTCATTTGGTTTTCATAAACAAGATTTACCTGAGGCTTTGTTCACACAGAAATGAAAATGATAGAAAGGTGGCCTACACTCCCTTGAAATCATCTTTAATCTATGTGGTCCCTTGCTGATCATTTTAGACTATGAAAATGAACCTTTTTCATCAGAAGAAAAAAGAGACATTTGTAGTCATCGAGCCAGAATAAGTTTCTTGGAAGAAGTTAGCTTCCTGTCTTATTTGACTAATATCTCCTACTCCAATACATCAGGGGACAAAGAAGACTTGGAATATCTGGCAAGCTAATGACCTCATAAACATGGCCACTCTACAATGATGAATAAAGAAAAATGGTCATGTAAATCACTGAACTGACCTCGACAGACTCCACTGGTTCTGGAAAGTGAATAGGTATGAAGCTTGATGAAAAATACAACAACAACAACAATAATAATAATAACAATAATAATGCTACAACTACATTACTACTACAACTACATATAGTGTATGGGGAAAACATACTGGGGATTGAAAAGACAGAAATACAAGTCTCGGGTGTACTTATTTGCTTTTCTAAGACAAAATTAATCTTATCAGTAATATGGAGCTAATGATTCTATAGGAATTATAGATTAATACCTATTTAGTTAAGTGTGATTATAACAATATGTCTTATGTAATAGCCAAACTCTGCAAGCATACAAGAAGCTCTACAATTCTAGATTGTTTAAAAGTACAAAGACGGCTGCTTATTTCTAACAGCTGCTTCTTTCTAATAAATGAAGAAGAGAATGCAAAGGAAGAGGTTTGTAAGAAGTTATGAAAGCAGAGCAGGTTACCTACAGTACATCCCAACAATACTTTACAGTGCAATGCTCTCACTGACTGTATTTACAATTTACTGAATTCTCCCTACCATCTCCCTACCATCCATTTCTACTGTTTAAAGACTGAAGCACAGGCTGAATGGAACTGGGACAAACTACAAGACCTGACAGGAAGATGAAGCTACCTTTTGGTACAAAGGCGTTGTACCAAGAGCTGATGAAAATTTGCCAATTTCTCTTCCTTAGTTCTCATTGTAATCTTTCAGATAAGTTCTCAGCATCTGATTACACAGAACCACAAATCATTTTAAATCATTACCACGAATTTGTCATTTACATATTTGTTCGTTGCAATAATCAGCACTATACAAGTGGGCATCATATCCATACAAAAATTAGTATGAAGAATATTTTGAACCATTATATCCAAGATGTTTATTATTATTTTTAATTCCTTAATGGTAAAGTCATCTGATAATTAAGAATGCCTTCTTCTTACTATGAGGTGCCATGTGCTTCTCCTGGTTTGGATTATGCTTTATAATGGGCTTTATCAATTAAAGACATAATCAGGTTTATTCTTTATTCAAATGATTTAGATGTTGTAGAATTTTCTGCAGAAGGACCAGACCACTTAAATTTTATTTGCATGGTGTAAATCCAAGGAAGGCAGAATTCAGAACAGAATTCAAGTCTCTAGATTCTCAGTTGATCACCCCACAGTACGTAGAACCTGTAAATATTACACCTTAGCACTGTAAAGTGCTGTTTCAATACACCACCACTGGCATACATTCTTTGAAGACTGTCTTCAGATATATGCTATACTTAGGGCCACAAAGAATATTTGCCTCATGATCTCTTTTCAAAACTTCACAAAGAAGGAACTATGAATCTTTCCAACTAGGCGTTGGAACTAACAGAAATATTTTACTCCCTTCTCCAGTCTGGTCTTCCAGGATCCATAAACATATGTAACATCCTTTTCCTGGTAAAATTACTGTGAAATTCAGTTCAGTTGGAGTAGAAGAAATCTTAGAATCACATAAGTGTTAAACAATTTACTTCCTCCCATGCTCATGGTACCAAAAAAATGAGAATAAGCCAGGGATCAGAAGAGCCTACTAGTTCTGCGCCATGAAAATATCTTCTCTTGCTACTTCCTTCACCACTGTTACAGTACAATTCAATTTCACTTGAAATCCAATTCATTTTTCTCTCACTAGCTTGACTATCACTTCCCAGTTGAGGATCCTATTCAGTACATCAGTTTACCACAAATTTGATATATATTTACTGTTCTTGACCTTATTTTAGAAGACAAGAAATAGAGGAACAAAAAGTAAATAATTTGCTCAAAGCTGTGATAGAAGAAAAAATTAGTTATCCTTTCAGAGAACTGGCCACCATCTTCTGCTAGGCATTACCTTTCTCAAGGAACTTCATCCTTCACTTCATCCTTGCAAAGGTCATTTCCCCTTCACTAGGGCTCAGGTGCACACTTCTTTTATGTAATGTAATAAGAGAGAAAGAGAATGATCAAAATAGTTCTTTCTATTTAGGTTTTCATACTATAACATTACTTCAATATATGAATGCCTTTATTATTCAGGGTGAAATGACACATTAGGTCTGCCAAGAAAGGGGGAAACAGCCTTCATGTATGATTCTTCTTTCTGCTGGATATTTTGATTTGCAAGCTCTGGTTTGATTCAATTCACCAGCCTGGCAGAAAAACAGACCAACTTGGTGAGCGTAGAAGTTTTCTGCCAGACTGAAGAGTTGATTTGTTTCAATGTAAGATTTCTAAGTGCCAGAAATGATGAAAAAGGCATAAAGAATGTTACAGGTGAGCAGCTGAGGGACTCCAGCTTTTTTGCATCTGTGCATCAGCAGAACTTTCTTGTACAAATTCAGTCTTACCATGTCTGTTACCTTAACTGAGGTAAAAATGACTAGTTTCCAGAAGAAAGATTAACTTCAAATTTTGTTTGGTCTTATGTTTTTTATTTTGTTGTTGTTGTTGTTGTTTATTTGTTTGTTTGTTTTCCAGGCAAAAGGTGAAATTCTTCTAATATTTATTTTAGGTTTTTACAGTAAATCTCTGAAAGAGTCATTATGGTAAGTACTTTTGTTAAGAATATGTCCTGCAACTGAGGTGATATATATTTAAAAGATTTTAAGTTACTAAGAACAGAAACTACACTTAAAATAAAATGTTATACCTTTGTTTAATAAAATAAATATAGTTAAGAACTTTTTTCCAAGTTTAGGTGTAGCCATGTAGCTAGATGACTACTCAGATTTCTAAAGTGCAGGGTAGATGTTATTCTTTTACTAAATCAAATAGCAAGCAGGCAAAGATAATACATAATTTTAAAATCTTCCTAAGACTAGATTAGTCAAGGATTTTTAAAATCTGAATCCCCATCATCTACATAACCATCATAAAACAATTTGCTAATATTCTCTTTTCAAGAGTCTTGGATCTCAACATAACTAAATCTCTGTAGCTTAACAAGTTAATGCACATCAATTGATATATGTAAGAAAACACCATCTGTGCAATTTTAATTCATGACAATTGTGAGGTAATTCAACTTAAACTTATTTCACTGAATACTCACATCAACAAGCACTATAATCATAGCTGAAATGCAGATAGTCACTAACCAAGTAGCAGTAAATTCAATGCAACTGAGCCCTTAAAGCTTTCCAGATTTTTATTAAATCTCAGGTACTCAATTGTGATATGAATATTTATTTATTCAATTCTATAGTGAAACATATGTAAATTCCAGACTAAATGCCTAGCTAGCCTGAGACACAAAAAAAGGACCCCATAAACTGCAACTGCCACAACCATCAGTCTAGTAATTATTAACCCAGTTCTTAAATCTGATATAATTCAATTTCCTTTTTCTTCCCTCTAAATTGAATACAGGTACTTGTGACTTCAGCTAACAGAAAATGAACAAAACAGTATTAGGATGACAGTATGTATAGTTTCTGGTTGCAAAAGACCTTCAAGTTACACAAGAAGATCAAGGAAGATAATATACGACAGTTGATGGAAAACAAGGCATTGGGGGAGATGTCTGACTTTTACTTAAATAATAACAGCGTCTTTACTTAATGTTTATTTGAAAAAAAAAACACATATTTCTACTTAAATTTAAATATATATATACACTATGTAAAATGTCTTCAGAAAATGCAGAAATTTTGCATCCTCTTAAGCAGCCTTGTGGTTAATATAAGGACAGAAAATCCACACACATAAATCAATTAAATTGCACTCAAACACAGGCCTATTGTGACTGAGTTTTATGGAAGAAGAAGAGCATATGTTTTTCTATTAGGACAGCTACTGCTACAGTAACAGGGAAATACATATTTTATCTTACAAAATTCAAAGGCAATTCAGGACAAATTTTCTGTTCAGATAAAATAGATAAGTAAAGTTGATGCCTATTTTATATTACAGTTGATCATCCACATTTAATGAAACAGAGGACCATAACCTTTCATCATAAAACAGCATTTCAGACATCTATATTTGGCTGGTCTAAATATTCACGTTTACTTTTACAGCAAGAATTATACCCTCCTTATTTTGCACTTGTCTCCATGCAAACAACAGCTGTGACTTTTTTTTTTTTTAATTAAAAAATAAAAACCTAAATGCCTGGTAGACTTATTCTTTTCAGTCTGTAACAACACCATCAAGGAAACAAGGACACTGCATTCTCTAGACAAACATTTTAGTGTTTCCAGATTGTGGACAAAATGCTGTTGAGTTTTGGTTCATTACTAAAGAGGAAATTTTTAAAAACATAATTCATATTAAGGTTCAGATCTTTTAACTTATTGGTATTGTATATTCAGCATTGCTGAAGAAATGCAGAAGAATAAGTCCGTAAACTGCAAAGCTAATTGCCCCAGTACTCCATTAAAAACAGTTTAGGAGAGTTTCTTCAGAGCTGTTATAACAGCTTGGTCCCCATGACTGTTCTTCAGAAATCCTTTCCTGCAACTCCCGGGATGGTAAAAATAATTTTAAAGAATGTGTTATCTATATGGAAATGAAACAAACTGGTCTAAGCAGGCTTTAGATTACAGTATAGGGAGATGGGACTTTTGATGAACTCACCCACTGCATTTCTTTGTGAAAGCATAATATGGCATGTTCTGAAGTGATTTAATTTTCAGTTGAAACAGTATTGTTAAATGAAACTTGCAAAATACGCTGGCCTCCAAATTCTCTACATATGAAAATGGCAAGAAACTTCCTGGGAATCAATTTTCCCCTTTATCATAACAATATTCATTGCAGGCAAAATTGTGTATCATGTATTTTTGTAGGCCATAGTAAAATGTTTTTCCTCCATCTAATGAAAAAATATTGGCCTAAAAGTATGGCTTTGCTTGACTTATTTTTTTTAAGCAGAAAACAGAAGTATTAGAGTATTAGAAATTCCTTACTTTGTGCAAGGTTTAGTGTCTATAGCATCCTGTACCATAATGTTTTGTGTGTTTTGGAAGATTATGAAAGGCTGGGGAAATTATAAAGTTGCATTTTTAATCAGTGCCTAGGATGATTGGTCCTTGACTCTGATGTTCTGAATTATCACAGAAAAACTCACACCAAAATTTCTTAATCTTACTGTTTCTGAATTTGTTCTTATATCTGAATACTAAAACACTTTATCTTCTTCCAAAGTAACTGAGCTTGCTGATGGAGAGAACGTATCTTGGGTGGAACACTGAAAGGGCATTAGAAAACTAAAAGTACTTGGCTGATTCTGTCTGAATTCTTATCTAGAAGTGACTTAGCCAAAGCTAAATGAAAATCCATCTCAAGCTGGGTTTGAGAAGTAGGCAAACAAAATGGATATTGTAAATTAAATTTATGCTTCTGAAAATGCAGAATTAAGTCAGAAAAAAAAAAATATTTTGCCCATTCATAATAAAAATCAAAATGAACTTCAAGACCTGTATTTACAGACAATATTTGAGACATCACTGAAACATAATTCAATACTTTTGAAGGTTATTAACAAATTATAAAATATAATTAACTAATGAAATAGGACTTTTGCAAACAATGAATTTAATGTATACAAAATAAAAATATTTGCATTTTTTCATTATCATTCTTAGAACCAGAAAACATTTTCTGTTTGGAATTTCTGAACTGACACAAATGTCTTTAAAAAGGGCAATTAGTGGCGAGTGACTATGAAGAACACTGTGTTGAGAAGCTGAGCCTAAGCCTCTTGAAGATTCTCCATGTAAACAAGTCAGACCACATCACTCATTATCCCTCTTTTGTTTACTGGGAGAAAAGTTCAACCTATTTAATGAGAGGATTACCCATACTTCAACTCCATTGAAAAAGATTAATTGATATTTTCCTGTTAGGGGTTTAACCACTTGGATTTGGCCTCATATCCCCTATTGTTACCAATGCTGTGATCAGCAGAGCAAAGTTGCTTAAAGGTTAGACAAACTTTGCAGCGTAAATTACACAAACTAATTTATGTTAAAGTTTGGTGAGCATCGAAGCCTGGAGAGATTTTATTAGCATCTCAAATGTTTAAAAACTATAGCTATTGGAAAATAAAAATGCTTTCTGAAGAAGTATCTGATATTTTTATTGAATTTTATACCATATTAAAGCATTTGCTCTTAATGTAGCAATTGTGCTACTATATGAAAAATATATAACATTCAATAAAGTCAGCACTACTAGCACTATTGACATTTAATTTTAATGTGGTTGTTTTCTAATTACATTTGGGGGTGGGGGGAGTAGGGCCATGAATCTCTAAATGTATTTTTTTCTTCAAAGCTTTACAAATTTTCCAAAAAATGAGTGCCTTGTGGACATATGGCTGCATATTTGGATAACACCATTTGCATTTTCAAACTTGCAATATTTTTAACCACTCATTTGGCTTTTGCTTTCAGAGAAGCAGACAGTGCATTCATTTGAAACGATTTAGTCTCTTTAACTCTTTAAAAAAGACAAGACGGGAAAGTATTTGTATTCATGAATCATTTAGCTTATATGTTTGTGTTTATGTTTGAAAATGTAAACTGATAATACGATATAGATTTATTGAGTAAAAAAGCAAAGATCTTGTAAATATTAGCAAATTTTATAGATATTAAGAGGAAAGTAACACCATACAACACAGAAGACTTACTTAAAGAGAAAGTGTTAGTATTAGAAAAAAAAAATTAAAACAGTAAACCTGAATAGGAGTAGTTAGAATGTAATTACATAGGTTTCAATTCTACAGACAATGTGTACTTGAAATAAAACTGTGGGAGATACCACCCCTCAAGAAACTACATTCCTCATTCTTCTATATACTAACAAATACACATTTACAATGATTAATCCTATCCTGAAAAAGACTTTCACTCTGAATCAGTAGTAGATAAAGTGCTTATTAATAATAAAGTAAAAAGATGGATGTCAAAAAAACAAACACACACAAAAAAAAACAACACTTCTCCAAAACACAAAACATAAATATTATCAAAAGCAGCAGATAAAGGAGAAAAAATCCATGTTCATAAAATTAGGACAGAAGAATACACTTTACAACATGCTACAAGTGAAATGGTAATGTAATGCTAATAATTTTTGAGACAGTTTTAAGGTATCTAAAAAGCACAGCAACAAAAATTTTGATAATTTTAATTTCTCCAGTTTGTAGAAAGTGTTATTATAAATTACAGTTTCAAATCTCATGATACAGTGTCCAGATGTTTAATGCATAAAATAGTTTTTAAAATCCATCTAATTATATTTTCAGAAATTGGTGTAGACAATTTCAACAATTTCAGAATAATCATCTTTAATGTACAGATTCTAAGCACTATATATGCTAAAATATGCAATAGTCTGAAATTTGTAATATTGTGCATACATTTGGACATATTGCAGACATATTTGGACATATTGTGGACATATTTGGAATATTTCAGTTTTTCTCTTAATTGACATACTATATGGATACTTATATTTTCAAGAAACAGCAATCTGCTTCATTTTGAATTATGTTTTTTAATGTGTGTATCTAATTATTACTTATTTATTAATTTCACCAGAAGTTTAATTAATTAGCAGCTGATGCAAAGTATGACAAAAGTAAAT
The DNA here is from genome assembly GCF_963932015.1 of Anas acuta. Classification (NCBI taxonomy): domain Eukaryota; kingdom Metazoa; phylum Chordata; class Aves; order Anseriformes; family Anatidae; genus Anas; species Anas acuta. The sequence continues at coordinate 43,291,294 of NC_088983.1, read as the reverse complement.
ACAAGCTAAATATCACATTACTTCTGATATTGAACAAGTACAAATTTTATTGACCCTAATCACGACAAATGTAGTTAACCTTATTGATTAACTCAAGCACACTGAAACAGAGTGAAAAATGTTTTACCACAAGACACTATAGTATGACCACTATGTCAGCTATTTCAGCCTTCAAGACTTAAATGCACAGCCTACATTGAACATATTGATTTTCCTAAATAGTCCTCCTATAATAAATACTACATTATCACTGCAAGTCTCTGCAGATATGTTAGGTGATCAGAGAATGGAGCTGTAATCAGAGGAAGTTTTGTGAAAGATAATCTTTCTTTATTCTCCTCCTCTGAGACATTAGGTGGAAAGGAAGCAAGAGACAGAAGTAATCACTGTAGTTGTTCCTATAAAATCTACTCTTAGATTATGAAATATCTTATCTTAACACTTTAGATTTTATCCTTCCAAAGGCAAAAGTTTTCAGAAATATTTACAAATGCAATTAACATCATTGCTATGTTTTTACAACTACTCTAAGCCCAAGTTATTGTTAAAACTGTCTAAAATGTAGCAGAAAAACATATAGAAAGACAAATTAGCTTCTATAAACTGACTGTAATAAGACTTGCCCTCTTTTAGAATAAATAGAATCAATACATATAATTTGAAAAAAAAATCATTTGTTGGAGGTCATATTAGAGTTAATATTTTTGTTATCTTGCAACATGATTAAGATTATAATTTGCTTTTTTTTTTTTTATTTTTATTCTATGGTGAACATTTATGTGTACGAAAAAATGAAGACAAAGGCTTACAGGCCATATTTTCTAGCCTAAATTACAGGCCCTTTTCAACTTTCTGAAAATTTCAGATGTACCTCATTTTGCTATGAAAAACCAAGACAAAAACAGAAGGAATACAAGACTTTAACAAAACAGAAGACAGATGTCCAGAAATTATCAATTGCTAAAGCACACAGATTGTGATTAAATTTTAATGTGGCTTTTAACTTAAGTAAAGATTTTGCTTATCGAAGGCAAAGAATCCCAGAGAAAATATTGTTATTGATTTCATCATTTTAGATGTAACTGATCCTTTAAGTAATTTTTCTTGGTTTCAGTGTCACTTTTTAAGTGTCTGCTTAGATTGAGGAAATCATTAGAGGGCACGTTCATTTAAAATTCTGAGTCTAATGCATAAATTGTTCTCCAGTGCACTCAAAGTCACATCTGTTGAAAACAACAACACAGCATTCAATGTACTGAGGAAAATCAAAACACAACAGTAGAATTCTTAGTGAGGTTAAATTAAGCAAATTAAATGGCATGGAAAAGTTTTCAATTGATTTAAAGAACGATGGTATGCTTTTAAAAATATATTGATTATCTTTAATGCGTTGAGAAAGGAGGCTTAACATGTACTATGACAACACGTCAGTCTCACATATGGTTAAATACATACACAGACAGCCTCACATGGCTTTTTAATAGAGCTGTATCAGGACTAAGATTGCCCATTTCATATAACAAGATGAACTTGTTGGCTTCTTTGAACAAATAGAAAGTGAACTATGACATTGCTGCACTGATAAAGAAGTCCTTATTGTTCTGTCAATAAAATTAATTGCTAAAATTGAGGAATTATAATAGCTACTATCATGTTCTGATGTATCATAAATATTTCACTGTGTAAGACTCCTGAGGTCAAAAGGGCTAATTCAGTTTAGTTTCCTGGGTAGTCATGCAAAACTGACTATTTAGAAAGTAAAGTGAACAATAATGACAGATCTTCAGTGTTCTTTGATGCAGACTCACCATCTCCATTTACTTAATAGATTTAATGTAGCCTATTCATAAATAACACTCGATTTTAAGTAACAAATTACAAATAGTCATATCTGCTGCCCTCAAGCTTAACTTCACGTCATGCAATACAGAAAAGCAGTCAGGAAGATAAAATGATCTGTAACATCGCATCTAAACCAATTCTCTCATGTTACTCAACAAGATTTATGCGTAAACCTAGATGGAGAGATAGTGTCCATTCAATCCTCTTCTCAGAATAATGAACTCATCCATATTTCATATGCTTTGAGAGGTGCAGAGGTAAATATTGGACAATGTTCAACACCATTCCAAAAAGCTACTCAGTACCAGACTCTTCTGATCCTACAGCTCTTCTTTCCTCAGGATCCCCTCCATTGATTTTTATTTATTTATTTTTTTTTTTTTTTACTAAAATTCCTACTTTCACATTTGTTTTTCCTCTACATTTGATATAAGATTTATGAAAACAGAATTTTATACAACATGCTTTTGGTGGCCACAGTCCAATATGAATGCCACTGAAAATTCAAATATATCAAATATATTACATCGACAAAAGTCACATAAAGTTTTCATTTTTTATTTTTGTTTTTGCTTGCATATATACCTTTGTTATCGTTTCTTGCATTATGTACGAGGTCCCTGAAGGTAACTTATTCCTCCAAAACTGATGACTATTCAACATTATGACATAAAATACAGTGTGTACAAAAGTTAGAATAAAGAAGACAAAGAAGTAATGTATACTAGCTTAGAATGAGCTTTCACCGAACCAAAAGATGTGCCTCAGAGGTCCAAATCAGAGAACAAGGGAAGTTCCTCATTCTCCATTATACAACTCCTCTATGATCTAATCCTGCAGCAAGCAATAACTCATCTACTTTTCTTCTTGTTTTATATATCAGCTTCATGAACTACCAAATACAGTTTAACTCTGAATATAAAATGAATAACAGAGAAGAACATCCATTACAGCTGTAAAATCCATTTAGTTTTATGGATCTTCAAGAAACACTGACTGGCCACAGAAGTCAGTATCAAATAATTTATCACATAGGGTATCTAGAACAATTTAGCTATTTCATCTTTCCATTGCAGAAAAACATCACAGACTTCAGTGTGGTACACATATCAATTAATACTATATGTCCAATGACAACAACAACAACTATGCAGCAGTACAATAAGCAGCTTTTCAGACTCAGTTACCACTCAAGTTTTGAATGGCGAGGTTGGGTTAGAAGATTTCACAAAGCACATGAAAACAAAACAAAATCAGCTAACTCTTCAAGACAAGACTTCAGTCATGTGTCTGATATTTAATCCAAAGTCTCTAATGTATTTTTTATATATTTTTTTTTTTAACGTAAATTAAATATCTCTGAATTGCCTATATTACCAAATAAATCTTAAACAGCTCTTGCACCTCTAGAGCTCCCTCTCCTGTTTATGGCCAGCAGAAAACAATTAGCTTCTGTTAAAGAAGCTAATTTGAGACAAACATGGCAGTTTGTCTTAAATAGGTTAGGCCCAGGTGGTCTGATTTTCACAGATTACAGAAATTTTTCCAACAGTGGTTCTACAAGAATTTGATTACAAAAGGTTTTGTGCCAATATCTACTGGATATTGTGTAGAAAATGGTGAATAGCATGCACTGTACCATAAAACTTCCTTGAAGTTTTTATTGAGGAAGCTTTCATAAAGCATTTTAGCAGGTTCATGCAAATGGCAATGCCAGAATTGAGAAACTGATCTCAGGCAGACACAGCAGCATTTTTTTTTTTCCATTTGTAATGCTTCCTTTAGAATATGAGTCTAAGAAATTGTTTACCACTTAACAGTTGACCTAAACTTTTGTGCTGCCTTATTAATGATGAGGATTATTAGACCAATTTTCAGAGTTGCTTGACATTTTTCTGTACGGGGTTACTACCAATTAATTGTAACTTTGACAAACTAACTGGTTTAGGATGCATTTTTTTTCATGGTGAATATCTCATTGAAGCTGAAAATTCTGAAACATTTAATCTAAAGCAGTTTTAAACATCTACAGAATCAAGGAGATTTAAGGTGTCAGTTTCAGTTCCCTTACTGAATGAAGTAAATGTCATGTTCTAGAATCAAATTATGCTTAGTCCTGCACAAACACGGAAAAAATGGTAATCCCTACTTCCAGAGGCTTATATTCTAATAATTAAGTCAGTAACAACACAGGTATAGAACACTATGAAAAAATATATGAAAACAATTAAACACTGTTGGACATCATGATAGGCAGTGCTAACAGAACAGTATATTTTTCTAATAATGGGGGGGGGGGGGAGGAGGTGGGAAGAGAGAGATTTTGTTTGTTTTATTGAAAACAAATAACCAACTTCACAGTGCATGTTCAGCGCTATGCATTTCAGCCTTTCAGCTTCTTCTTTTCATAGTGGAAATATGTCCCACAAAATTTGCACTCAACATCTTTCAGTTGATGCAACTGTGCTTCACACATAACTAAATATCTAAATTCAGATGTTGTGAGTTGCAAAGCTGTGATATATCCTGATACAATATCTATTTAATTTACATTGATAAGAGTTCTCCTTGTTTTCCAAACATACGTTTAAGAAGAAAAATTATTTCATCTATTCTGATTATTTCTGGGCCCTCATTTGGGTTTGGCCCCATCAGGTTGAGTGCTGTAAAAGCACACAGAAAAAGGAAATGTGAGTCAACTCTCACTTATACAGTACTTATACACTACTTTGTATGAATAATGAAACAATGAGAAAAGAAGGGACTAAAAATAAGTTTTCATGATTATATGGTAAAGACAAATGTTCTGACTTCCTATATAGTCGATTGCCCTTTCCACTGCTTTCAGTTATGCTAGTCTTGCGGATTTAGTCTTTACTACTTCTGCTGCAGTAACATCCTACCCTATCAAAGAAAATAAAGTCTTGCTCAAAAAAGTAATTTGGATAAACAAAAATAAAACAATTCATATTCCCATGATTATTCCTATGAAGCGACTTTTAGAAATTGAGGATTTCTCCAGGTTCAAAGTTTTCTACAAATAATCCTGTGTTATGTTTTCAAAGTTAGTTCTTCAGTTCAATGACCATTTAGTACTAAATGTCTATTTTATATTATTTATATTTAGAGTAATGACTAAACAGTCAACTAAATCAACTAAATCAAGGTTTTTGAAACAGCTAACCGAAATAAACTACATATATGAGTAACGAGAATTCTTGTCCAAGGGGCAGATCATTTTGATTGGTACTGGAACTTCTACTTAGTTCTTATCAGGTTTGTACAGCTGATTATAGGAATCTGTAAGTACCATTAAGATTCCTTCTCTTGCTCTCAAAGCAACACAATATGTGTGCTTTAGAAAGCCTACTAAAATGTGTTAATATTCACTTCACCTGCTATACTCTTTGTAACATGCATCTATGTATTACAAGTGCATAGGCTGTCTCTCATACAACATTACGAAGAACAGATGTACAAAAGAGGTTGTAATGGAACATCTCAGGCATCATAAAAATAGCAGTAGAAGAATAACTTGGTTTTCAGAACAGCTTGTCTGTAATATTCTATCAGTAATATTTTAGTAGGGCAATAGATGAACATATCAGTTTAGATTAATTTGTATAGTGGCACATTTAAGAGACTGACTTTCTGAAGTTTGTTCCATCTCCACGTGTAATTTTTGGCTCCAGCATAATCACTGCCGTACTGTCTTCTTGCACATGGTAAACTAGCCATCTGGATAATGTGTCAGCATTAATGTTTTCACACCCTCAGCTTCCTGTGCTAAATGAAGTCAAATTCTTGAATTATGGCAGCCCACCTGCATATAATTTTTCCATAGTCTGTGACTATAACTTTTCTTCCCAGAAGAGTACAAAAATGCTATTATTTTGAAATCTGTGATGTTTCCAAGGTCTAGGAGTTAAAGCAGTTGCTTTTGTTTTGTTTTGGTTTGGTTTGTTGCTTTTTTTGTCTGTAGCAAGTGGACTGATGACTTCGTAGCCTAAGGTCAAGAGGATTCAACATCTCTTGTGAGACCTTTCAGGTTCACTGTCCCCATTCATTTTTCAATTATTCATAGGGCAATTTCGACAGATCACTTTCACAGCTCTGAGACCATAGCTGGTAGTGCAGAATGCTATCGTGGCTTCTGGACACCAGAATTAAATGGGATTTAGATCCATTTGTGTGTACTTGCACTATGTTAAGATTTTTCATTTCATAACTTCAAGAATTTTTCTGTGATCAATACATATAAAATGGAATGGAAGCTATCAAAAAGAGAATTCAGCAGAGATAAATATTGGGTTCTAAACCAGTATCCTGAACCAAGATGTATATTTAAAGGCTTTTTATGATATGGCTACATATCCACAAAACACTGATGCTTTGGAAAGCTGGAAGCAATCATTTCAATAGTGTTGCCATTCAGATTCTCAGTTCCAAGTTTAATACCTTTTTTTCTTTTAACTCACTAAAGCAGAGAATTCCCATTAAAGCACAGAACCCCAAATCTAAGTATTTAAAAAATATACCAATATTTATAAAAGCTATCATTTTATCATTCTGGTGTGCATTTCTGTGTGTTCTTCAGCAGTTGTCTCACACCTAGACAAGTTTAGACACCCAACAGTCCCTTTCTTCCATTAACTATGAAAGAGTTTGAGAGGTGCGTTCTTTCTTCTATGGGAGAGATGCAGATTTCTCCTAATTCTTGATTAAATCATAACTTAATGGAACTTAATAAAGATGCTGATTTCCAAAACCAGGACTGTTTTGTGATTCGATAATAATATCTTCCCTCATCGGTGGAGAATGGTCCCACACTTGTTGCTTTCTCTCTATTCACAGTTAAAATTTAATGAAACATGGAAACAGCCAGCTCAGTCAGCTCAGCAGGGGTCTGACAGATATTTCCCTATATGATTTTAACTTAGCCTTAGTATTTAGAGTAAGGAACTCCAGAAAGAAGGATTTGAAGCAGAAAGGAGAAAATTATGTACTTTTTCTTACATAATAGATCCCAAACAATCAAGGTCCAACTTCACAGACAAAAGTTCAACACCATAGATCCAGGTTCAAGCAAAACAATCATGTACAAAGTTTAGACTGATTTTGACTAACATGCATGATTCAAACAAGCAATAGCAAATACAGCCATCATCTGCAGTGTATACGATTTCTTGTTTTCCATTGCTTAGAGATCTTCATCATAAACCATTTCCTCAAAGGTGCTTTACCCCCAAAGTAATATGCTTTCTTTACACTTCTCACAAGGTAACTTTAATCTTAAGAATCTAATGCTATTAGTATTCATTCAATTTTAGTATATTATATTCTCATTTACAGAATCATCTAGGTTGGAAGAGATCTCCACGATCACCAAGTCCAACCTCTGACCTAACACTAACAAGTCCTCCACTAAACCATATCACTAAGCTCTAAATCTAAACGTCTTTTAAAGACCTCCAGGGATGGTGCCAGAACCACTTCCCTGGGCAGCCTATTCCAATGCCTAACAACCCTTTCGGTAAAGTTCTTCCTAATATCCAACCTAAACCTCCCCTGGTGCAACTTTAGCCCATTCCCCCTCGTCCTATCACCAAGCACGTGGGAGAATAGACCAAGCCCCACCTCGCTACAGCCTCCTTTTATTGTTCCAAACTTGTTATCTGTTCTTATTTGACCATTGTTGATTATTAACAGAAAAAAATACAGGGGCTGAGAAGAACAAGTCTTAGGAAAGGATTATACAGTACACAGTATACACTACACAGTAAAAGGCCAAACCAATATCCACAGGAATTATCATAGAATCATAGAATCATAGAATATCCTGAGTTGGAAGGGACCCTTAAGGATCATCAAGTCCAACTCTTGACACCACACAGGTCTACCCAAAAGTTCAGACCATGTGACTAAGCGCACAGTCCAATCTCTTCTTAAATTCAGATAGGCTCGATGCAGTGACCACTTCCCTGGGGAGCCTGTTCCAGTGTGCAACCACCCTCTCTGTGAAGAATCCCCTCCTGATGTCAAGCCTAAATTTCCCCTGCCTCAGCTTAACCCCGTTCCCGCGGGTCCTGTCACTGGTGTTAATGGAGAAAAGGTCTCCTACCTCTCGACACCCCCTTACGAGGAAGTTGTAGAGTGCGATGAGGTCTCCCCTCAGCCTCCTCTTCTCCAGGCTGAACAGGCCCAGTGCCCTCAGCTGTTCCTCATACGTCTTCCCCTCCAGGCCTTTCACCATCTTCGTAGCCCTCCTCTGGACACTCTCCAACAGTTTCATGTCCTTTTTATACTGTGGTGCCCAGAACTGCATGCAGTACTCGAGGTGAGGCCGCACCAGCGCAGAGTAGAGCGGGACAATCACCTCCCTCGACCTACTAGCGATGCCGTGCTTGATGCACCCCAGGACACGGTTGGCCCTCCTGGCTGCCAGGGCACACTGCTGGCTCATATTCAACTTGCTGTCTACCACGACCCCCAGATCCCTCTCTTCTAGGCTGCTCTCCAGCGTCTCATCGCCCAGTCTGTACGTGCAGCCAGGGTTTCCCCGTCCCAGGTGCAGGACCCGGCACTTGCTCTTATTGAACTTCATGTGGTTGGTGATCGCCCAGCTCTCCAACCTATCCAGATCCCTCTGCAAGGCCTTTCCACCCTCATTCAAGTCCACAACTCCTCCAAGTTTGGTGTCATCAGCAAACTTGCTCAAAATACCTTCTATTCCTACATCCAGATCGTTTATAAAAATATTGAAAAGTACCGGCCCTAAAATGGAGCCTTGAGGGACCCCACTTGGGACCGCCCGCCAGCCTGACACAGCCCCATTCACCATAACCCTTTGGGCCCTGCCCGTTAGCCAATTGCTCACCCATCGTATGATGTTTTTATTTAGCTGTATGGTGGACATTTTGTCCAGTAGGATCCTATGGGAAACCGTGTCAAAAGCCTTGCTGAAGTCCAAAAAAATCACATCAGCTGGTTTCCCTTGGTCCACCATACAGGTGATCTTATCATAAAAGGAAATCAGGTTAGTTAGGCAGGACCTACCCTTCACAAACCCATGCTGGCTGGGACCAATGACTGCTTTGTCCCCCAGGTGCGCCTCAATAAGTTCAAGAACCATCTTCTCCATGATTTTACCAGGCACTGACGTGAGACTGACAGGCCTGTAATTGCTAGGGTCTTCTTTCTGACCCTTCTTGAAAATCGGCACAACATTTGCCAGCTTCCAGTCTACCGGGACCTCTCCAGATTCCCAGGATCGTTGAAAAATAATTGAGAGAGGTTCCGCGATGACGTCCGCCAGCTCTTTCAGCACCCGGGGATGAATCCCATCTGAACCCATGGACTTGTAGGGATCCAGGTGGAGTAGCAAATCCCGCACACGTTCAGGGTCGGTTGGGAGTTTGTCATCCCCACCGTCCCGGTCCTCCAGCTCAGGGCACCCTGGGTCCCGAAGCCCATCATCGGCATTGAAGACAGAGGCAAAGAAGGCGTTAAGCGTCTCTGCTTTGCCTATGTCATTGTCTGTGAGGAGACCTTCCCTATCAAGGAGCGGCCCTATGTATTCTTTAGTTCTCCTTTTTCCATTCACATATCTAAAAAAACCCTTTTTATTTTCTCTCACAGACACAGCCAGCTTCAACTCTAGGTGTGCTTTAGCCACACAAATTTTCTTCCTACAAACACGAACAGCATCCCTGTATTCTTTCCATGTCACCTGGCCCTCCTTCCAGTAGCGAAACACGCTCTGTTTGCGCCTAATCTCCATAAGAATGTTCCTGGTCAGCCACGCCGGCCTCCTGCCGCGCCTGCCTGACTTGTGATATTTAGGAACTGCCTGTTCTTGTGCTTCTAGGAGGCATCGCTTAAAGAATGACCAGCACTGGTGGACATCAAGGCCTTCAAGAGCAGCTTCCCAGGGGACCTTGCTGACTAGTTTCCCGAGCAGCCTGAAGTCCGCCTTCCCCATATCTGGGGATGAGGTTTTGGTGGCACTTTTCCTTCTGTCACCGTAAATTTTGAACTCAACCACTTCATGGTCGCTATGACCGAGGCGGCCACCAATCACCACATCTCCCACCAGACCCTCTCTGTTTTCTAGCAACAGGTCTAGGAGGGCACCTTTCCTAGTTGGCTCCGTTAGCACCTGCACCAAGAAGTTATCATCTAGGTGCTTCATGAACCTCCTGGACTTGCTCGTGTCAGCCGTGTGGCACTCCCAGTTAACGTCTGGCAAGTTGAAGTCCCCCATAAGGACAAGGGGAGTTAATCTCGAGGCCTCTCTTAGTTCTGTAAAGAATAATTTATCGGCGCTATCGTCCTGGCCAGGCGGTCTGTAATAGACTCCCACAACGACATCCCCTTTATTCGTTCGTCCCTTGATCCTTACCCAGAGGCTCTCAACTTTGCCATCGCCGACCTGAAGTTCCACACAGTCCAGCCCCTGCTTCACATACATCGCCACCCCACCACCTCGCCTACCCTGCCTGTCCCTCCTGAAGAGCCTGTAACCATCTATCGCAACACCCCAGTCACAGGACTCATCCCACCAGGTTTCGCTTATGCCGATGATGTCGTAGTTGCGGGACTGGGCCAGTACTTCTAGCTCATCCATTTTATTCCTCATACTGCGTGCGTTCGTCTAGAAGCTTTTCAGGTGTGTCTCCTTACACTCAGCACCTTGTGGATCTAACCGAAGGACCTCACTGGCACACAGCCCCTCTGATTCTAGCGTACCATCCCTTAGGTCTTCACCGGCGTGCCTGGTTTTAGCCCCTTCCCCCTTCGACTCTAGTTTAAAGCCCTATCTATCAGCCCTGCCAACTCCTGACCAAAGATCCTTACCCCTCTCCGAGAGAGGCCCATCCCATCCGGTGCCATCAGGCCTGGTGTAGTATAGACCTTCCCGTGATCAAAGAACCCAAAGTTCTGCCGGTCACACCAATTAATGAGTCTTTCCATTGACTCCACTGAGTATGAAATCAGTCCCTTTATAATTATATCTCAGTGTCAATACCTTTCATTGGAGACACCAATATTTAATTCCTCACTGAAATATAAGGTAGGATGAAGGGTAGATAATATAGACTTGGGGCAGTTCAGAAATGAATAGCATTCTCTTTAATAAGAAAAGCAGCAGCATATATTTTGTGTGATCAATTTCTTTCATTTCATGAAGGTACAGTTTCAAAATTTTGCAGCAGTTTCTCTTACAGTCTTTTTTTTTTTTTTGATTCTCTTCCTCTACCAAAACCAAGCATCAAGTGCATATTTTCTAAAAGAGTGTAGAATCTCAACCTTCTTCAGGTTCTTTTGGTTGGAGAATGTCATATTAAGTTGTCTTCATCAAAGAGCTCCCACAGAGCTAAAAGACAGAGGCCACTTGGGTATTTTAAACTGCCTCCTGGAATTTTTTTTGGGGGGAGGTAGGATCCTAAATCTGCCACTAAATCTCAATAAGCTAAACTTATTTATGGTAGGCATCTTTCTTCAGTTTCCCTTGCTACTAATTTCTGCCACTGACATCCATGAATAATATTTTGTATCATATTACCACTGAAAGTCACTCCCACACTGGGATGTGTACTACATTTTAATAGCATAGAGAAAAATAAGCTATGCATATTCACTAGGAAGATAATGAATCCCATTACAAACAAACAAATAAATAAAAATAAATAAATTAAAATAATTTAAAATAAATAAAAATAAAATAAATTAAAAGGATATTAATAGAGCAAGTACCAGAAAGTACTTCCCATGAATCTATGTAAAAGATTTGCAGACTTTTCAAATTTAGCTATATCTTAACCTATGCTGCATATGGTATGATAAATTGATTGATATTAACAATATAAACAACAGGTATCAACAATAGGCCAAAGCCAATTTTTATGGATTTTTAGAATAACTCCAAAGCATTTGGAGACTAAATTATACATACACTTATTTGTATGTGTGCATGATTAAAATACACATATATATACAGGAATGTCCGTAAAATTATGAACTTTAAACATTGTGAATTTGCAACCCTTTTCATTAATAATAATCCTAAGAGAAGATTAACTTCTGAAAAATACAAAACTGATAGTGGGAAAACACATCATTAATATGTGATACAGTCTGAGAAAAAAATGGAATATAATGAGTTATGCTACATTTGTCATGGTTTAAATTATTTGTTCATCCTTTACAACAATCCAATAGCTCTTCAAACTTTATGATCAAATTTTATGATCAAATTAGACCACAAACATACCGTTTGTAAAAACAAGCTCATTTTACTCCTGTAAGAAAGCGTACTTCTTACATTCAAAAAAGAAAATCGTTCCTATAAGTGGCAGCCTTTAGAATGTATAAGACCCTATATTCATCTCCAGCACCTAGAAATTGGTGGTTCCTTCTTTTTTTTTTTTTTTCTTTTCTTTTTTTCCAATTACAGTATTTTTCAGCAATATAGACATTACCTAGGACAGCACAGCATAAAGGATATAAAAGGTTACTTCCCTTGAGAATTCACTAACCTAACAAAGAGAAAGGTCTGAGATCAAATCAATTTTGCCTCCTCTCCCAAAACTGGCAGAAGCATCTTTGCATTCAAATTCCTGATGGGGGCTTTCAAGCTACAGGGAGGGAGAACCATGGAGCTGACAATCCAGCACACACAGGAAACAATTATTTTCATATTTTTCATCTGGAACTAACTGCAATGACTTTTCTCCAGGTAGCCTACCAGATTCAGTAAAGTTTTGAATCAGTCTTACATTAGAGAATGTCTAGCATTCATGTAGAGGTTGGTCTTGAGAGTGACAAAGCAACCTATGTGCCTCTGAATATTCAAGAAAATGCAAAGGCCACACCTCTTTCATTTCCTTTGATTATCCAAATCTTTAACCTCTTAGAAATTATATTTCAAAATCTGCACAGTGCACTGCATGTAATTTTTAAAGTAATTTTCCCCTCAACAGTTTATCTTGTCTGGCACTGATCAAATTCTCTATTCTCCTGTGTAAACAGGTAAGATCTAAGAATGCTTGGGAGTATGTACAAATTCATTCTTTGTACATCAATATGATTCTCAATGTGTTTGTTTTTTTTTTCTCTTTTTCTCTTGATTCCTGGAAAAAATGCAGGCTCAGAATACAAATATGATTTAAATCTTTTTGAAAGCTAATGTTTTATACACTACTAACTGGTAGTGCTGCTCAAAATTAGATGCTTTCTGTTGCAAACAAGGTTAAAATGGCAACGAAGTAGAATTTTGTTAGAATCTTAGGGTCCTGTTACATGCATTTTAGGTCAGATACTGTTTGCTATGAGAGAACAAGTGGTTTATTGTCGAGTTGTCAATTTAAATTAAATTACAACTTTTGAGAAACTAACTTGCAAACTTAAAGCAGTCATATGATATTATGCATTACATCTTCAGCCCATTAAGGAATCCTAAAGTAAGGTAACTAAAGACAGAAAATACTGGTTCAAATTTCAAGCCACAATAAGTGTGAATATACCCTCAATTTAATAAAATGCATAATGCAACTTCCTGAGGCTTAAATTTCTTACAATTGCTCTTGGCATGGCCACTTGTTTTCCCATTATTGGCCACTTTAATCTACTTATGCCCTAGTTGTCTCATTTAAAGATCACTTTATAGTATTGGGTGATCTGCATTTGAGGTCTGTGTTCCACTATTGCCTGATGCAACAACACAACAGTTTATAAATTTCTGAACTTGATCTGAAAGCTGATTTAAAAATCTATACAGACAATCAAATTTCCCTGAAAATATATACACACAAGTCTGCTGTGAGGTGGCTAAAATGAAGCAAATTTAGTTTCAGGAGACAGGAAGAAAGCCAAGGCTGAAAAGTAAAGATCCAGAAGCAAATGGCCACTACCAGTGACCAAGTTCGAAACCCATCCCTCCCCAGAGAAAATTAGAAGAGTGCAAGGAAGACAGACTTTGGAAAACTAGAATGTTTGTGCTTTTCTTTCCAGCAGACTGCATTAAATATTCAGCAAAAGGCAGGGATCAGTTTACATTACTCTTCTTGTTTCTCGTGTATCGGCTGACAGGTGCTGTAAACATACATAGACAAACATGGTCCCATTCTTGCAATGCTCCAATAACTGAGGGCAGAAATACATTTTTCCTGCAGCAACAATATTTTGTTGCAGGCATAATACTTTAAGATCAAGGTTGCATTCACTGGTAGAACTGAAACACTGTTTTTGTCTTACTATGTAATACAATATTTAATTCTTAGGGACATAGAGTAGGATGACATTCTGTAGTTACTTTGAAAGCACATTTGTGTGGTTTTATAGGGAATTCCATAAATAATCATTTCAGCAAAACTCCTCCCTGCTATTTAATAACAATTAAAAAAAAATGAAAACGTGAACATTACAGGTCAACCTCTAGGTTTTACAGCTTGAGGAAAAGCACAGACCAGTGTGAAACAGTTGACCTTGGCTAAAAGATGGGAACTAGTATTTAAAACATTCACTCATTCATGTTTAAGAGATGTCATGGTAAATAAATAATGACTGTTTACACTTAGTCCTAAGTGTCTTCTTTTTCCACACTATAGGCAGCTATTTGGCTGAGATGGTATCATTCACTGATCTAATCGCTCTGTACCTTTTTTCTCACTTGAATTGTACTTTTGGCTGTCACTTGCTCTTTTGAACAAAGGTTTATGCTATTTAAAGATATCATAATAGCATTTATTTTTTTATTTTTTTTCTTTCTTTTTATTTTTCTTTCTAAAATGATATTCAAATCAGTAACGATAAGGGCAATCTTCTCTCTGTACCTAGAAAAATGTACCATCTGCATTTGGCTTCTGATGTTCTGCTGTGAGCAAAATTTAAGCATAAGGAAGTGCTTAGTACTCCCCTGAAGTTAAACTGCAATTCTAAGTATTTTACAATCTTCATAACAGTCAGAGCCAGTAAAATCGACCCTGTATATTTTTATTTCATCTCTGTGGGATCATATGATATTTAATAATTGGTTCTGGCACCTCGTTGCAAATTATTATAACTTTGAGATTCAACAGTTTTATTGAACATATGGGCAACACAGTCTCAGAACATATATATGATACAGACTATCAAGGGGACCTTCTGTCATGTTTTGGTGAGCTTTAAAGGGTCAGGTAAATTTTGTTGGGTAGATTTGTACTGTGTTTCCTCATTGTTTTGTGTTTATTTTAGTGAGCTACAGTTTTGTGTTTTTTTTTTTTTTTTCTGTGTTAAAAATCTTTCCTTTAAAGGGTCACTACATCCTCAGCTGTATTTACTGATATTGACATGTGTACTATTATGTCAAGCTTCTAAGCAGTATTGAAAAGCAGTAGCTGAAATGGGCAGGAAAGACAATCTTCAGTCCTTGGTGCATGACTTTCCTATCACATGGTACCATATTGTATCAGTGTTTGTTTCAGTTAACACTACACAAAGTTGCTGAAAGCAGAAGACCTCATCATATCGATGAAAATGAACACACTTAAGACATTTCATTATTGATAGTGTACTTGATGGAAATTTAATAATAATATTCAAATGACCATTTAAGAAACATTTATGCTATGCAGCATATTTATAGTTGGAAAAGCCTACCTTCTTGCAACACAATTTCTTAAAGTAATGCTATTTTAGTGCTGTTCATGCTTCTGCATCCATATGTAGTCTGATTTTCATCTATGAGTCTTCATCATTTGCTGTATTAAGCTATACATGAATAGAGGTGATGCTGCATCCCCTGAATACACAAATGTCCCATAGGTTTCAGTGGGAAATATGTGTGTGAAAGAAATAAGGTCCACCCATTGTGGAGAATATATGCAATTAATTACATAACAAGTTATACTGAAAAATACATAGAGATGGCTTGGTGATATGTGTGTGCACATTTCTATCTTAAAACAGGAAGCCCATTTCAATAAACCATCAACTATAACTAGTTTGTTTTATTCTATTCTGTTAGAAAGCTCACCACTCCATCACAATATTTTCTTCTCTATCTACTGCCTTTAACAATTTTATTAAGATAAAGTATTAGGAGTTTAATCAGCATTTACATATTTTTCAGTGCTTACTTTTACTATGCCACAATGTATTTTTATTCATGCTTTTTTTTTTTTTTTTAATCATTCCCTAAAAACTCATTTGTAGAAATCATATAAGTAGGAAATACTATAAGAAAAGCATCTCGTGTTTTTCATATCTTTTGCTTTTCATTGACACATCTTCATTTGACATTCACAGCTAAGGTTGGGAAATATTAGTCAGAACAGTCATCTGTGAAAATAAATTAGATGAATACTGCTAATGAATTTCAATAGTAGTTTAAATGTTTAAATATGTATACCCGATTGGTTGCATGGAAGATGTATAAAACTTATTGTACTGGGGCCCAGAATGCTTCTAGCCTTAGTCAGTAAAGCTAAACCATGAACTATTTTTTGATTACTTGCCTGGCATAATTTGAACCAGTAGGTGGAGTGCTTGCTAATAATAATTGCATGTACAGATCTTGTTAGTATACACTAAGGGCAAGATATTTTTCATGTTATAAACTGCTAAAATCATATTTGCTATAGGTTTCTTGTATTGGTATAATTAGCTGGAAAAAGCATTAAAAGGGCAGAGTTAAAATATGCATAGACCTGTAGCTATCTTTCAGAAAACAGAAGCAAACACAGTTTGGAAAAGCCAAACATTACTCTGAAGAGGTCTTTTGGAAAAAATATTACGCATAACTTAACAACTAGAAAGCTGTTTTTTGTTATTGTTTTGGCTTATTTTTGTTGTCATTGTTGTTCTTGTTCTTTTTATTCAAGATACTTTTTCCAGCACATCTCAAATTCTAAAGATTAAAAACCTTCTGTGCTATAGTTTCACTGAAATCCAAATAGTGGATTTCACCAAGAGACATGTATGACAGTCCTTATAATCTAGAGTTGGTTCTATAACGGAATGGAAATTCACATAAGAGGTATCTAACTACCACCTTATGAACTTCAGTTTTTCAAAAGTTCCCATTTTGGCACAGCCTTTGGGCATATGAAATATACCAAAGATTTTGGTAGGAAAGCTCCTCAAAAGCCTGTAGTTTTGAGCACAATAAAAAAGTAAATAAATTTGAAACTGCCAAATGGAAAACATAATCAAGGTGTTTTTTTTTTTTTTCTCATACATGAGTGGCCTTCTCATATATGAGTGGTCTTCAGGCAAAAGACTAATACCTATGTTTATTCACATTTTCAGTTTACTCTTCAATTCAAGATCTGTTACACCTGTAATGGAAAACTAAACAAAATGAAAATATGCCCCTAAAACCAAACATGCAATGAAACAAAATGTCCAAAACATTCCCACAGAAAACCTTCTACATATTCTTGTGAATTACTTCAGTCAAACACAAAACTGAACTCACATGTCCTAGTGAATGAGTGCTCTAACTTCTTACAGACTACATACATGTAAATCACCTGGATTTAAAACTTTCAACGATCACTTTTGAAAGAAAACTCTGCCCCCCTACCCTCTTTTCTCATTTTTTAAATTAAGGACTTCAGCATCTAATTGTAGGAAATGGTTTAGCTCTGGGAACTTGAGGAGATGTTACCTACAGAGCAACCCACTCTGCAACACTAAGATTTGCAGTCCTAGAGAAAGGCAGTATTTGATGTGCACTTCACCTTTTCCATTAACCAGTGACAGAGAACTTTAAGCGCCTTTCTACTTATCTCATGAGCCATGGTGCACCCCATTGTTAGGTACAGAAATCTAGTAATGTGTAGAAGATAACAATGCCCATTTTTGAACCTAGGGCCAGATCCAAAATAAGGAACAAAACTTAAGGAACTTCTGTGAAGAAGGTATCGTTACTTATTGGTGTCTAATTGAAATCGGTTACTTGGTCTCACCTCTGGAGGATTCCTCATATTTTGCTTTCAAAATTCCTGAAGTGCTTATTCATACCTCTCTAGTGCTCAAAATTCCTTCATATTTTGATGAATATAGAGCTTCTGCCAAAATCAAGGACAGTGCCACAAATCAGACATTCCTTCTCCCAAATGCCTGAAAATTACTCAATAGCTAATCCTCAAATTCTTGTAACATGTCCCCCCCAGAAAACAAAAATATGAGATCCTCACAAAAAGCAGTGTGTTTGTTACAGTTTTGTAAAATACAATTTAAAAATGGTGTCTCATTTTCATATAATCAACTTTCTTGTAAAATGACAGCAATAGATTTCTTTTCCTCTGTTGGCTATGGATGACTAAACCTACATTTCCTCTTTTTTTTTTTTTTGTCCAGGAGATGCCCTATATGATAACTTGAGTGTAGGAAGGACACTTCCTATTCTTTTCACTGAAGCTTTGTTAGGAGAAAACAATAAGAAAGCACAGCAATAGGCAAGCTGTTGGAGTGTTAACTTTGGAGAAATATCTAATCCCTTTATTCAGATCTTATTTATGTATTCCATTGTAAATCTAAACAACCACAGAAACAACTTCAGCTTTTGTGTATTTGGATTGCTCTGGGAATTGCTAAAATTGCAAAGGAAAAATGTAAACAGAAAATACAATAAATAAATAAATAAATAAATAAATAATGTTCAAGTAGTTGCAATACAATAAAATATCTATTTTCCTTTATGGTTTACATAGGTAATGCATATTTTTTGGTCATATGTGCAAAACTGGAAAAAAAAAAAAGCTTCAATTGTTCTGTGAATGGTACAAGTAAATAACCCAACTAAAACTTTCAATACGCCTAGACGACTTTATTTCAATTTATATTTGAGGGCCTTAAAACAGTGAAACCTGTTAGTCCAAAATTCATCCTTAGTTTTGCATAGTCGGCCCTCACATAATTTTCAGATACCTTTTGATATCTGCTCTAAAAGGACACAGAATCTGTGTTACTGAGTTTTCCAGCTTAGGACATAAGACTATGTAGTAGTACTAAATAATGAGTTTTCTCTTTTCTACCAAAACCAGACTTCTCAAATAGCTGAGTGTGTAAATCTTGAGATTGTCTTACCACAAATCATATCCTTTGTCCTACTACTTGTATGAATGTGCTTTCACTCTTGTTCTGTTCAAGCCCACTCTACAGGTTTTCCTGGCTCTATTACCTTCCATTTCATCATCCACAGAACACATTTCTAGCAATGTGGTAAGAAGACTTGTTCTTACAGTCTGAGTCTTGAAAACAGCTATTTGAGTTTGCACCTCTGCCAAACATTCAAATTATGTTCATTGTTCAAATTATCTATTTTGCAAGACTGGCACCTAGCAGTGAAAGATACACTGGGATAGTTATTTTCTATAATAACATGAAGTACACTTACAGTTCATTATCATTTGATTAGACTTTATGATTTTATTTTATTTATTTTATTTATTTTAACATGTTTACTGTTAAGTTAGAAAGTAAATAAATAAACTCAGATCAAACTCTAACCTTTTACAGGCAATATGTGGTTATAAATGTATTTCATATGGATGTGACTTCTAGCATAAAATTTCAGGAGTGCTTATCGCCATGATGTCCCAATGTTTAGTTTTTAGATAACTTACTTTCATGCTCAGAAAAAAAAATAAAAAAAAAATCTTTTGGGAAAAGGCATATTTCCCTTAATGTAAATAATTAAATTAGAATAGGTTTACTTTCTTTTTTTTTTTTTCCTTTTATTTAACAATTATGGCATGAGGAACCCATTTGTTTAGTTATTTAAAATCTAGGCAAAGTATTATGCAAGACTAAAATGGCTGTAGCAGATCAATGCAGTATCATTATTACTTACCTAGAAATTCCTAATATGCACATTAAGTGAAGCAGCAGCTTTCTTAGAAGAATCCTACCTTGGCTTACAACAATACAGAGACACAATCATGCAACTCTGTCACAAAGCGTCCATAATAATTTTATTTAGCTAAGACTCATTACTACAATTCTTCACCCCACCTCCAGCCTAACGACACCAAGTGAGGAAAACTGGCATTCTAGTTTCCTACACAACAGTCATTATTCCATTTTTGAAGAGGTTGTGTCCATTTTGCATAGGTGCATATTTGAAAAAGAAGGCTGATTAATCCACAGAGTAATCACTTATAACTCCCTTACACCTTCCTTGCCTGTGGCAACACTCAGCTGTCTGTATTCAGCTGCATGTTGGATTCTCCCAATGCTGTACTCCATGAATGACGAAAAGGTGACGATTGTCATACTACCTGGTTTTCTGGCTTTGGAACAAAGGCCTGTGCACCATAAATATCCCATGCATACCATGTAATATTTTAAAAGTGAAAAGTTTCCTGACTTTTTCCCCATTCTAAAAATCAAAGCAATGGAGTCCTAATTACAGATTCCTCCATGTAAACTTACTGATCTCATTTACTCACTGAAATAATAAATCTTATTTTTTTAATGAAATGACAGGCACTGCCTGAGTGGTTTAGATCCTGCTAAAGTTGTAGGTCCAGGATGCTAAGCAAAGTTTTCAGGAAAGCACAACGCTTTAAATTTGCCATGGCTCCCAATGTCATGACCATTTCTACTTTTAGCATGATCCAAAAGACTTGTAGATATGTACCTGAGAGGCCTTTTCAGCTTTTACATACTCCTCAGTCCTCTACCCCTCCCCCCATTATTTATCTCTTTTTATTCTGCATGTGTCATTGCTTATGTACACACTTAACATATTTTTATTCCTCTCATTTGAAAAAAAATATTCTGAGTTCACTTGCTTTTTTGTCAGTTGTCATTCATTTTACCTTGTTTTGCTTGCTTCAGTATGTTACTTCCCCTTATATTGTGAACTATGTCATCTGTGCCAATGTACATCCCTTGATAGTGAGTATGCAGTAGACTTTACTGAGAAATAGAAAAGAGAAGTGTTAGCCACTGCTCTCACCAAGATTATATTCTCTCTTAATAGAAGCTGTTGATAGATCCTGCGAGGCTACAACACTTAGGGTGTTGACTTGTAGAATGAAATCCTCTACACACAAGCACAGCAAAATATTTTGGTGAAAAGTAATTATCAGAAATAGTGACACGAGTAAATTAGTTAACTACATTTCAGCAGGAAGCTTGAGTTACCCCTGCCCGTTCTTGTTCCAGACCCATCTAAAATCAGCAGTTCAGCTTAATGATGTCACAACATTTGCCAGGCTGTGGGCACTGAAGAGAAGACGTGAAAATACTCCCACTGAATCAGATCCCCTCCTCTCACTGAGCACAGTTAAACAGCCCATCTGTCTCACATTGGAACTGTTATCTTTGAAACATCATTCTATTATTACCACAGTGGTTCTAAAAAACTGTCCTTAATTTTAGACATCTTACAAGCAAGTTTTTAAATTTTCTAGATATTGTTAACCCAGATCTTAAACACTGACATTGAACAATGCTAGGAAGCTCCTTTCAGTAGGATATGGCTCAAGTACAGCACATCACCATTCATTTACCAAAGGTAACCTTTTGTGAAACACAGATATCCTACATTAAAAACATTCACAACAAAGAATCCAACCCCTCCCTAATCTCTAATATTTTTGAAAGTGTGAATTGAAGAGGACTGAGAGACAGATGGGTCTGGATGATCAAGTTACCTGTTATAGCGGCACATCTGCCAGGGCAGTCAATCACTGTGATGTCTCTGACAGGTCGATGGAGACTGAGTACGAAAGGCTAATGCAGAGAGAAGCTGAGGAAGGGCTGCCCTCCTGCCTGTCTGTTGGGTTTGACTGGTCTGAAAGCTGCACTTGAATTTGCTCTGGTTTAAAAAAAAAAAAAAAAATCTCTGTAGCACACTGATTCTAGGAAGAGGGTTTTAATCACAATAAAAAAATTGCTAGTGCATTGAGCAAGTAACTGTGAAATAGATCCATTCTTGATTTTGTCTGGGGCTTGTTGTTGTTGTTTCAGGAATCAACCAAAAATGGAAAAAAGATGGATTAATATCAATATATTTTGGCAAAAT